>NC_081347.1:35031629-35072129 GCF_029784015.1 Lycium ferocissimum | reverse complement strand
TGTATATTTGTTCGGGGTACGGCGGGGCCACCGTCCCGTCATATAGCTCTGTTATTCTTGTTAGAGGCCTGTAGACATAAACGTGGGTTGTGGGTAACCTTTCACTTATGTTCGCGTTACGAATATTCTCGGTGTTTGTATATATGATATATGTATGTATATGTGTACGCGGTGTCGTACCTTTACGTATGTATACGTTTAAATTTTGATTGCCGTGACTTGGGTATTAATGATAGACGGGTACGAGTGCCCAAATCGGGCACTAGTCACGGCCTACGAGGCTGGGTCATGACATTTTGGGTCAAATTTGGAGGGGTATATCTCCAGGTATATCAGGAGTTTTAAGGTATTTCAAAAGCCTAAAATGAAGTTCGTCGAGTCTAGTTTCCCACGCAGCAAACCGCTCGTAAAACGACATCGGAGTAGGGAGTTATGGTCATTTTCAGATAACCCATCCAAGCTGCAAATGGCTTATGCGGGTCCCACTTGGGAAAGTCGGTGGAACCGACTTATGAGGGGTATAAAAAGCCCCATCAACCCCATTTTTTCATCATTCTAAACACTCATGAGTCCTAGAAACTTCCTAACACATCCCCCAAACATTTATAGCCCATTAAATCAAGAATTTAACAAGATTACACCAAACTAGTCCATGAAAGGTGATTGTTCTTGGTTCTACTTGATGTTGTGGTGAGTTTGGTCTTGAAGAAAGTTAGTGTGGCTAAAGTTCTTCAAGTATAAGGTATGTTCTTCATCCTATCTCTTATGTTGAGTTGATTTGAAGGTTTAGCAAGTCTTAAAAGTGAAAATAGTTATGGAGGAAAGGTCATAAAGTGTTGTGTTGTAGTTGTTGGGCTTATGGACTGTTTTGAGCATATTGTGGCCATGTGGTTTGGCTGATTTACATATATATGGATGGTATCTAATGTTGTTTATGTGTTGATGAGATTATGCTCCTTGATTAGGAAGAAAGGAAGTGTATATTGTTGTTGTATGTAGAAAAACATCACGCGGGATGTTTTATGGAATATTTTGGTATTGATGATGGTGTGGTTGATATTAGTATTGCTATTGTTGTTGATTTGTTGGTATTGTGAATTCGGGCTAGGGAAATAAACAGGAAGATGCAGTCCGTATTTCAGCAGATTTTAAAAGGAATTAATTTGAGGGCTTAAGACAAACATATGACGATAAACCAAACAATAATATGAATTCTTTTGAATGTAGATTTACGAGCTTGGGAGGATAAGCTTTAAATAGTTAAGGTTAAGGCAACCGAAAAGGTATGTTAAGGCCAAACCCTTTATTTCTAAAGGCATGATTCCTTTCTTATGAAGCTATACATGCTTTCCATAATGTCCTTGCCCCCAAAAGCTAGAGATTCATGATTCTTAGAGTTCTTATGATGCTAAAGATAAGTATGTTTTATGATGATAATGTTGATGATGATGATCCTATTTCTAGAAATTCCAAAGTTTATGGTTTTAATGCTATCATGATATTGTTGAGTATATTTCATGATTTCCCTGATTTTACTCATTGTTGTTGATCTCACCTCATTATAATTGTTCCATCGGGGTGAGATATAGCGATGATGATTGTTCCATAATATAAATCGGAGGCTACCGACCTTACATCACTCCGATAGAGTTGTGGCTTTTAATTGGGCTCTCATGCATGCTTTATATATGTGTAAGTATTTTCTTTAACACCGTGCCTACTAGGCCGGGCAAGATAACACCGTGCCTACTTGGCTGGGCAAGATAACACCGCGCCTACATGGCCGGGCAAGATAACACCGTGCCTACTTGGCCGGGCAAGATAACACCGCACCTACATGGCCGGGCAAGATAACACCGTGCCTATATGGCCGGGCAAGATAACACCGTTCCTATATGTCCAGGCAAGATAACACCGTACCTATATGGTCGGGAAGTTTACTTATATATATATATATATATATATAAAGTTAGCATGCATGGTATCCACCCTAAGAGGCAATCAAATGTACAGGTTATCTTTATCTTATGTTATGTTCCATATTTCTTATTATGTTGTTATTCATGCCTTACATACTCAGTATATTATTCGTACTGACGTCCTTTCTTGTGGATGCTGCGTTCATGCTCGTAGGTAAACAGGTAGACGAATCTGACCCGTAGGTGTTTTATCAGCGGATTCTCAAGAGCACTCCACTTACTTCGGAGCTGCAGTCTAGTTGATATTGGTCCTGATGGTAACAAGTATTCTATGCAGAGGCTCGTAGACATGTGTTTACAGTTAGATGTTTCATAACCCTACCGGTTCATATCATTGTGTAACATTTTAGTAGCTTTGTCGGCTGGTGATGATTGACATAATTGTTGAAGATTATATAGAGATGTGCCATCATATTATGAGATATGTCCTTATAGATTATGATATCCATGAGCTATCATTGTGGTCCACCCAGAATTGATTATGATATGTATGTTTAGAGGTGCTCGGTGTGTTAGCTCCGGGTTCCCGTCATGGCCCTCCGGTTGGGTCGTGACAAATGTGGCATCAGAGCAGTTCGTCCTAGGGTGTGTCTACGAGCCGTGCCCAGTAGAGTCTTGTTTATGGGTGTGAAGCGAGCCACACTTATAAACAAGAGGTTGCAGGGCATTTAGGAATGATTAACCCTTCTTTCTCATCTTAAATCGTGCCGTAGAGCTAAATTATAGGATGTGATGTCCTTGATTCTAATCCTAAATGTTATGATTGTGGATGAGCAGTTTATTATGCCGCTATGAGGTAATTGATGAGAATTGAAGTTGTTACTCCGAAATGTATGTTTCCTGCCTTATTGATATTGATAGACTTTGATATAAGAACTCGAGCTAGATGTTACGGGTATTTGTGATCGCCCCATGAGGCATTGGATGTGTTTTTTGGGCTGTGTGCAGGAATGAGGCAGTAAGAAGTATATAGGAAACTCTGTCAAAATTTTTACAAATTGAATTGTTTGAATGTCTATGCTAGAGAGAAATAATGAAGGGAAAATGTGACAATCGGATGTTTGGTAAGTCATGATTGAATAAACCATTGTGAGATGCTTCCAAAGAGAAGTTTTAGAATGATTTTAATTTAAGGGAAGAACCCTGGAAGGGAAAAATGATTAGTAATTAAAGAAGTTGGAATGAGTGCATTCGAGATTTTGGAGAATTGAGACTTATTGAAGATATAGGGAAATTTGACACTTAGAATTCAAATGCAGTATTACGATTTATAGATTGGTGATTAAGAGATAACGAAAAGATATTGATAAGGGAAAGAAAGTTAACGAATAGGGGAAAGTTTTACTCTACGAGTTTATATATATATACAAAAGATCAGGACGGGTTGATGACAGGCACACAGACTTGTTTATCAGACTTTCCTATATGATGTGGGTTTACATTGGGATTTGGAAGTCACCAGTCATTCGACTTCAAGGAGGTTCTGAGTATTTGCTAGTTGGTACTATTTTGAGAATCATTATGGCCAAGTTACTTTGGGTATTAATGACGACCTTGAACTCAAGAATGAGGAATGGATAGGTAAGTTGGATGGTAATTATGATTGTCTTCTAGATTGCCTATATAACTTCTAAATGTGATGTTGCTTGGCCGACGAAGGAAGTAGAGATTGTACCAACCTTAGGAATATGTGGTGTATTATTAGCTAATCCTTATAAGAACGCTTCACCTCATATTTTTCTTCAATCGGGTGTTGTGAAGGTTATTGATGATAGAGAAATTAGGTGCGATGTCGGTTATGGGTAAGGAGAGAAGAGAGTAGGTGTTCCAGTGAAGATAAAATATCGCAAGGATCGATTCGGTTACTACAGGAAAGTAAAGGATGTGAGGTTGATTATTTTAAACAAAGAGACAGGGTACAAGTATGAGTAAAGATTTTTAAGTAAAGTTATATCGCCAAGAGTTACAATTAGGATGTAGGAAGGTATGCTAGGAATACCTAGAGATTTAGACATACGAAAAAGAATATGAGACACCAGAATGGCCCGAGGGAAATTAGAAGCATATGAGCTTTACAATTAGAATTCTCTGGCTAGCTGGGCAAAAAGAGAAAGGAGACGTATTAAAGCCACAGATTCAGGACAAAATCAAATGGCAATGGGATATCTCGCAAGAAAAGGTGTTGAAAAGCGATAAAAAGATAAGTCATGAGTGGCTACATCGAGTATTATGTATACATTTATGATTGATGTTACGACATGTTAAAAGTATTGACTATGCTGTATGTCAAAATTGAGGTAGCAAGTGCTACAGAGAGAATTAGGATGGTGTTTTCTCGAAAATAAAAGTCAGATGGCAGTAACGCGACCAAATGTGTAAGCACGAGCATTAGGAAAATGAAGGTTATGGTATCATGAAATGAAAGGGAGAGAAACTTGGACAAGGAAAATGTATACCTATTGAGGGTCAGGTAATATATATTTGAGGAAAAGGTTAGGATGAAAGCAGGAAAGCAGACAATAGGATCAAATTTAAATAAATCAACGGGAGATAGAGTAATGTTATACGTGACAAGGGAAGAACGTGAGGACCCTGGAACCAACTTATACGTCTTCATAATTAGAACCAAGGAGGTTGTAAATAATAAATAAAGGTGCATCCTTGAGAAGAAATAAACAGGTCTTATGAGAGTGATAAGGAAATTTTAAACTCCTGAGATTTAACTAGGCGAATGGATGTGAACCCATGATTGGTATGCCTATTTAAGGGAAGAAAGTACCTCAAGAAGAGATTTTTAGCATCAAAAGGGATTCGCACTCGTAACGAAACACTCCAAAGTTTCCTAACCTAAGAGTAAAGGATGATTAATGGAAACAGGCGTTTTACGAGTAAAAGAAAACAAAAGAAACTATGAGGACTAAACAGAGGAGGAGGTGTAATGAAATGGTTAAAGGGAATTATGTGGCCGCCGACCACAACGAGAAGGTTAATGAGTCCGTAGACTTGCCCAAAGGAAAAAAAATTTAAATTATAAGACAATGGTTGTGTGAAAGATGCAAAAATGCGATCATGAAGAAAACCGAAAAAAATTCGAGATATATATCTATATATGTGTGCACAAGTTGTAGTATCATAGAGGAAGATGAAGACTTGACGAAAGAAGAAAGGAAAGGGTGTACTTTGTGGGGATTTCACGATAAGAACAAGAACTAACAGAACACTAGAAAGGCTATAATGCATAGCTATGATGCAAACAAGTAGTTAAGAAGAATTACGGGACAAAATGAGCTAAACTAATAAAAGGACGAGTCGTGAGAATGGATGGAGTGGAATATCAACTTTTAATGGTATAGTTTAGATATAAATCGGAATTGGGAACCAGAGAAAAGAGAATCTCAATGATATTAAGAAGATAGCAGTGGAGAAAGACTAGGGCTAAAGGAGCGTGGTACAGTCGGACACTCCATAAGGGGCCTAATGAATTCCGATGTTCCCATTTATTCATTAACCTAGGGGACTACTAGTCATGAGAGGTAGAAGTGAAAAGATAATAAAGAAGGCATTTGAATTGTATCCGATATGTATAAGCATTTTGATTTAATACAAGAAGTCAACTAGCAAAAAGGAAAATAAGTTAAACCATGCGATGAAAATAACTCCGGCATTATATGAAATAGAGGAGTTGAAGGATCGCTAAGGTTGGTCAGATGACTATCAAGGACGGTTAATATTCAAAGGCTACTGGTATATGAGAACATCCTTTAAAAGGGGGGAAGAGCGAATTCAGTTCTAAGATAAGCTACAATTTTTTGAAGCTTAAAAGAGGGAAATATATTGTATTGAAGGCGTCAAATTTCAAGATGTACCGATATGTCAAGAATGTGCTAAAGAAAAGTAAGGATGGATTAAATGCAGGTGTATCATGAGACAAATATGGGAAGGAGAATAAGTTTTGCTAATGTGATACGTTGTATTCCGGACTATGGCTCGAATCACTCGCGCCGAAGAAATTTTAGGTACATTTAGATATGCAGTAAAGTACTCCAAGGGGTAACAGAAGGAGTAAGAAAGGCCGCATGTAACCAGGGATAAGTATAAGGGATAATCGGGATTACTAAAAAAGAACTTATAGCACTAGAGGAGATGAAAGCTTTAAAAGAGGAATATTCATAGGAAGTTCAATAATCTTCAGAGGAAAGGAAGATAGTGTGCCTATGGATAGCAAGGCAGCAGTACTGCCTGAGATTAGGGAGCACCTCGTAAGTCGTGAAATTCCAAGCTGCTGGTTATGTCAATTGTGAGAATGTATGACACAGAACCATATAAACAATCGCCATGATGAAATGGCTAACAGAATGGTGCAAAGACGACGATAAGGAGCCGAAGAAGAATGAAGGTTAGTTTAAGTCTCAATTATTCATCGGCATAAGAGAGCTAAGGATTTAAGGAGGGAAGCATACTCGTAGTGAAAGGAAGTTATGATTAAGCGCAATTTTATCTTAGTCCCATGTTTATGAGTTTATATTGTAATTATGCAAAGATCTGAGCAGAGGAAGTTGGAGGAAATTTTCAAATATGAATTTGATGATATTCTGAGTTGTAAATTAGCTTGAGTTGGGATTATTAGTATGTTATGAGTATAATTCTTCTACGAGGGATAATAATGATGATGAAGGAGTATTATATACACGTATATGAGGGATTGTGTTGAGGTTGTTGTTGTGAGTTGATCATGAAAGGATGTCTGGATGGACAATCTGAAGTAAAATAATCACTGAGAATAATATGTCATCAGTTAGGAAATGCTATTGCAAATCATCTGGGCGCTATCATAGATGGAACTATGATGATATTTTGAGGAATTAAAGAGTCCAACCAAGAAAGTAAAAGGAGATGATATTGTATGCATATAAGGTCGACTAGTATAAAAAAGGATAATCTAAAATAGCATCAAAGAAGCAAGCAAGAATCTACTAGTAGAGAGATAAGGAGTAAGGCAAAAGAGCACAACAATTAAGAGTGCTCACAGATCGGCAGGGAGCCGTAGAAATCATGAGTCAAGACCATCTTAATGGCAACAGGTCCCAGGATGGTTGCTAGATATCAGTTGACCATTGGGTACATACATAAGAACATGAGGATATGGAACTAATGAATGAGTTCGACAAAGAATTGGGAGAATATGAAAGAAGACTAATGAGCCCATAGTATAAGGGCATGGAGATTAGGAACTAAAGGAGGACAACCATTTCAACAGACTAATGAAAGCGTCGTAAGCTCGCAAGTTACAACATTCTAGGATGAATGTTTATAAGGGGGGAAGGATGTTACACCTTGCACTTTCAGAGTATGATCATGCCACGTACTTCATCATATTAATGGAGTATCAAAGATGCCCCATGAAGTTTGGGGAGGTACAAGCCATGGGAAGTACGTAACAATAAAGCACAGGATGAATTACGATCTCGTAAGTCATAACCGGGAAGGACAACCTTGGAACCGAAGGACATGACCATTATCAAGTATGATTAATGATAAATATCATGTATGGAGAGTTTATGAAGATTCTGGGACCAAGCAAATCGAAGAAAATAAGTATGTCGAAAATTTGGAAAGAAGTTGGCAGAATTTTGGGTCAACTTTGGAGGGGCATATCTCCGGGTATATCAGGAGTTTTATGTTGTTTCAAAAGCATAAAATGAATTTCATATAGTCTAGTTTCCAACACAACAAACCTCTCATCAAAACGACATCGGAGTAGGGAGTTCTGTTCATTCTAAGATAACCCATCCAAGCTGCCAAATAGCTTCCGCAGGTCCCACTTGGGAAAGTCGGTGGAACCGACTTATGAGGAGTATAAAAAGCCCCTTCAGCCCCATTTTTTTTATCATTATAAACACTCATGAGTCCTAGAAACTTCTTAACACATCCCCCAAACATTTATAGCCCATTAAATCAAGAATTTAACAAGATTACACCAAACTAGTCCATGAAAGGTGATTGTTCTTAGTTCTACTTGATGTTGTGGTGAGTTTGGTCGTGAAGAAATTTGGTGTGGCGAAAGTTCTTCAAGTATAAGGTATTTTATTCATCCTATCTCTTATGTTGAGTTGATTTGAAGGTTTAGCAAGTCTTAAAAGTGAAAATAGTTATGGAGGAAAGGTCATAAAGTATTGTGTTGTAGTTGTTGTGTTTATGGAATGTTTTGAGCATGTTGTGGCTGTGTGGTTGGGCTGATTTACATGTATATGTATGGTATCTAATGTTGTTGGTGTGTTGATGAGATTATGCTCCTTGATTTGGAAGAAAGGAAGTGCATATTGTTGTTGTATGTTGAAAAACATTGCGTGGGATATTTTCTGGAATATTTTGGTATTGATGATAAGGTGGTTGATATTAGTATTGCTATTTTTGTTGTTTTGTTGGTATCGTGATTTCGGAGTAGGGATATAAATAGGGGAGATGCAGCCCGAATTTCGGCAGATTTTAAAAGGAATCAATTTGAGGGCTTAAGACAAGCATATGATGATAAGCCTAACAATAATATGAATTCTCTTGAATGTAGATTTATGAGCTTGGGAGGATAAGCGTTAAATAGTTAAGGTTAAGGCGCCCGAAAAGGTATGTTAAGGCTAAACCCTTTCTTTCTGAAGGCATGATTCCTTTCTTATGAACCTATACATGCTTTCCATAATGTCCTTGTTCCCAAAAGCTAGAGATTCATGATTCTTAGAGTTCTTATTGTCACGACCCAAATCGATGGGCTGTAACAAGTGCCCGACCACTACTGGCCAAGCACTCCTATGCTTACATTTACTGCTCACTGACTATCATGGGCCCACACATAATCTGTAACTGAGCTATACTATCTCCCGAACAATCAACATAAGAGACACTGTGCCGGGAACTCACGGCCAATACATACATATAGATATAGCACTGAGAGTAATAGCGCGAGCTGATTTGGCCGTCACATACTTATACTGTACAATAAAATGCACGCTGATGAGGCTGCATAATATCACCACTACATATCACTGTCTACAGACCTCTGTGGAGTACAAACTGTAGAAATTACAGGACAAGGCCCTGCCGTACCCATATATGTACGTAACCGAATAGCATACCAAAAGGGACTGAAGCTCCGAATCAATGCAGCGTACCGACTGCCGCTGAGGGGAGGTCCTACTACTGTGAATCGTCTTACTGGCTACCTGATCCTGCGGGCATGAACGCAGCGTCCACAAGAAGGGACGTCAGTACGAATAATGTACCGAGTATGTAAGGCATGAATAGTAACATAGTAAGGGATGTAAAGTATGAATAATAACAGAATGGAAATATAGGGCATATCGTGAGATAAAAGAGTAGCCTGTACATATGAGTGCCTCTTAGGGTGGATGCCATGCATGCTTAGCTTTCTTTGAAAAACATTTTTTGTTCATATATACAGAAAATATGCCGAGGCGTCGGCTCCGATCCATTTAACCACATATGTCCCACGTCTGGGCATCCCACGTCCGGGATGATAAGTTACACCAACTGATCAGGTGGCCATGCGTCTATAGCGCCACTCCCTTTTTCCCCATATTCCCCATATACATATACATATATCATATACATATATCATATAAGCAGCATGCAGGAGAGCCCAAGGAAAGTTATGTCTCTATTGGAGTGACGTAAGGTCGGTAACCTCCGATTATATTATGGAATAATCATGGTCGCTTTGTCTCACCTTGAAGGAACAATTATTATAAGGTGAGACTATCAATGAAGAATAACATCAAGAGAAGACATAGAATAGGATCATAAATCTCATAAGGCATCAATTCATATACTTTGGAATCTTTAAAAATAGTCATCATCCGTGAATAAAATTGAGAAAGTTACGAAAATAGCTCAATATTCTCATAAAAATATCGATCTCATAACTTGAGACATTTATCTATAAAAACATCATCATCATACTCATTGTAGAAAATATTCTCACTCTTAACGTCATCATTATCATGGTAAAAACATGTTCGTCGTGTTATCACAAGAGCTCACATAATCATAACCTTTGGTTTGGAAAATACGAGCATTTTGGAAAGATATTTACGGGTTATCGGGAAAGGAATCATGCTTTGGAGTCATAAACATCTAGCTTTTGGAAACTAAGAAGTTACGAAAACATTTATGAACATTTATGAAATCGTACCATAGGAATCATGCCTTTGAAAGAAAGGGACAAGCCTTAACATACCTTTTTGGTAGCCTTAACTTTAACTATTCAACGCTTGGCCTCCCAGGCTCGTAAATATATATTCAAGAAAATTTATACTATTGTTAGACTCATCTTCATAGGCCTGTCTTAAGTCCTCAAACTAACTCTTTCTAGAATCTGCTGAAATTTCTGCAAAGATCTCCCCTGTTTATATGCCTAGCCCAAAATTATAATTCAGCAACCAACAACAACAACAACAACAACAATGACAATTACATCATTTCCAACACCAATATGTACCATAAAACATCCCACACGATGTTTCCCAATTTCCACAACCAACCAACTCGCTATACAATTATTTAGCGACTTTATCTCCGTAAATAAACCAAAATTAACGTTAATAATAGGAGATTCATACCTTATTCTTGTTAAAACATAGATATCCTCAATATCCACCTTGAATCCACCGCAAAACCATACTAGAATCCCATCCATGCGTTTATCCGAGCTTCGATTAATACTCCGTCGCTTGAAAATTGCTCACTTTGTGATCCCCTCTCTCTCTCTCTCTTCAATTTTCTGGAAATTTCTGGGCAAATCTGGTGAAAAAAGGGGGGTTTTACCCTTTATATTGGGTCAAATTCGAGTCGGGTCACTGTAGCTATTTACTATAGCGATCAGCAGTCGATTCTTGTCGTATCGATCGTAGCACGCGTTTCTACTCTGTCAGCTGAACTTGTAACATCCGTAATTCTCTACTCCGATGTCCTATTGATAAGCAGTTTATTGCGTTAGAAACTAGACTCGGCGAAATTCATTTTAGGCTTTTGTTTCACCTTAAAACACTTCATATGCTAAGAGATATTCATCCCCCAATTTGGACCAAAATTTTCACACAAACATTACCCATCCTTCTTCCAAAGTAGTACTACTTCATTTCTTCCACTTATTTCCTTATAAAACCTTCCGGTATACCTTACATACATCCTTCACTTATTAAATATACTTAATAATGCTTGCTCTTTATATTCCAAAGTGGTTTTACTTAACCCTAACTCAACGTACTTACGTTTCAAATTTGATAAGTGCTTCTTCGAAGATACGGGGTGTAACATTCTTCCCCCTTTAAAAACATTCGTCCTCAAATGTTATAGTTTACAACCCACAACAACATCTTTGATTCATTAAATAATTATTTTTCTTTTAGGGTCCGATTACCATTTGCTTAACTATAACTTGGATCAGTCTCTTCTCATTCTTCCTTAACTCTTTTATTGCCTTCAATCATCTTCTTTCACTTCTTTGTCCTCATGTACATGATCGGAAATTAACTAGCATCTCACTCTTGTTCTTTCTCCATTATGGTAGTCTTGACTTGCCGTGCCATAACTATCCATCGTCCTGTAAGTACTCTTTTTTTTTTTGCTCCTTGTTTCCTTGTTAGTGGGCAGCTACCTTTCTCCCTTTACGGCGCCCTCTTTGCGTTTACTCCTTCGGTGCCATCTCGGGCTATCCTTTTTGTATTCGTTGACCTTAGATATACACTGTTACACGGAGTAACGGTAGGTTACTCTAATGGGGCGATTGTCTCTTGCGATGGGTCATTAAATGGATTAGTGTAACTTGAGCGAGCATGAAGAAGAACCTACTACTGATCCCGTAGGCTGAGCCCCAACTCTACCACCCATCGACGGACAATCACGCATCATATGCCCAACCTGACCACAGGCATAACAAGCATTTGATCCTCGACGACACTGACCCGAATGTAATCTACCGCACTGGCTGCATCGCGGTATCGGTGGTCTCTTTTGACTAGAATCACCTCCTAACTAAGGACCTGAGACCCTCGAACTCTGACCCGGACCAGAATAAATGGGGCGATCAAATCTTCTGCCCGCAAATCGAGGAGGTGCCCTAGCTATGGACTGGCCTGGATATCTAGAGTACTGTTGTCGCTGACCCCCTCTATACTCACTACTAGCTCCGGCAAATCTGGCCCTCTTACTATGCCTTTTGTCCATATCACGCTCACCCCTTTGCGGCTGCTGTTGCTCTTCTAAATTTTGAGCATGGGCCTGTATGCGGTAAATGTCCATCCCTTCCTGAAGTGAAGCTGTCAAAAAATCTTTAAACAAATGTGGCCCTAAGCCACTCACAAATCAATGTACTCTGTCTCCCATATCAGCTACCATAGTCGGAGCATATCTAGCCAATGAATTAAAGCGAAGACTGTACTCCCGGGCACTCATATTTCCTTGCTTTAGATTTAGAAACCTGTCAGCTCGGGCCCTTCGAACCTTGGGTGGAAAATAATGGCGAATGAAGGCATCTACGAATTCCTAGCAAACTGGGGGAGGTGCATTTTCCTTCCTCGAAGATATCCAATTATTATACCATAGAACAGCGACATCCCGCAATCTATAGGACGCTAACTCGACTGACTCAGTATCGGAAGCATATATAATTCTCAGTGTCCTCAGCATCTCGTCTATAAAACCCTACGGGTCTTCATCCAGCTTTGACCTGAAAAATTCTGGCGGGTTCAAACTCATAAAATCACGAGCTCTTGCACTAACCGCTCTATCACTTGGGCCCGTACTCTGTCGTTGAGCCTAAGCGGCAACCAACTGAGTCAATAACTGAATGGCCTCGGTCATATGTTGACCCAAAGCACCCGGTGGAGGAACTGGAGGCACTGGAACTGAAGCTGAGGCCCCTTTCTGCTCCTCTAGAACAAGTGTAGTGCGAGAGGTATAAGATGGAGCCTCATTATGGGACCTCTATATTTGTCGGTTACTCCTGTTTAACCAGCCTTCCTGTCGCAATCTTTCCTTTTTGGGCGGCTGTTGCTTTTCTTTTTACTGGCATCGCTGAAACCATAATGCACAATTAGGGAAAAAGAAAATCTTATAACATAGCTCTACCGCACGATCTATGAAGAAGAAAGACGATCATTGTTCCTAAATGCCCTGCAGCCTCTTATTTATAAGTGTGGCGCGCTTCACACTAATAAACAAGACTCTACCGGATACGGCTCGTAGACATACCCTAGGACGGAACTGCTCTGATACCACTTTTGTCACGACTCAACTAGTAGGCCATGACGGGTATCCAGAGCTGGCTACCGAGCACCACTCCTCAAGCTATCTATCATACTCAACCTAGACATATATCATTTTCAACATAGAACTTATCATAAACCACTTTCCGAATCTACCAAAATACGTATATATGCATGAGCTCACAAGGCTACAAAATGAGGTACAACATATACACTGAAGAAGTCGTATAATATCTACAACCCACACATAAGTATCTACGAGCCTCTAACTGAGTACTGAAATCATAAGGACGGGACAGGACCCCGCCATGCCCCAAATATGTACACAAAGGAATATACCAATAGGCTGCACCTCCGGAGTAGTGGGGTGCTTATGTGCAACTGCTGAGTGAACCCCTAAGCGTCTGCGTCGTCGCCCTGTCTACCTGTGGGCATGAACACAGCGTCCATAAAAGAAAAGGACATCAGTACAAACAATGTACTGAATATGTAAGGCATATATGATAACATAATAAGGAAATGTAGAAAGCATAAGAAGGAAAGATAACTGTAACTGCTTGCCCCTTGAGGCGGAGTCATGCATGCTCACTTTTACCTTTAAACATATCACACATTCATGCATAAACTGTCTGAATCAATGACATCATTAGCCCGCATCTGGGCCTCCCGCATCCGGGGTAACCATCTCACGCCGCCCACAAGTGGTGCTGCCCGTTCCTTATAAACATAGTGTAACATGCCGCTCGCCTTAGCAGTGCTGCCCGGCCATCTAGACACGGTGTAATCATCCATAAGCAGCCCACTACGCTCATCATAGTGGTGCTTCCCGGCCATATAGGCGCGGTGTAATCTTGCATATACATAAACTAAAGCATGCATGGGAGCTTAAATAAAATCTATTATTCTATCGGAGTGACGTAAGGTCGGGAACCTCCGATTACATTATAGAACATCATCATTATTAGGCCTCGCCTTGAAAGAACTAGTATCATGAGGTGAGGCAACAAAAAGGAATAACATCAACTAAATCATAAACATAGGATTATCAGGCTCATGAAACCATCATTATCATCATCATTATCGTAAAATATAACTCATCTCTATCTCATAAGGATCTCTTAAGGATCTTTAACTTTCATCTTTAGGGATTTAAGAAGGTCATGGGAATATAGGGAAGAAATCACAATGTAAGAGTCATGCCTTTGAAAGAAGGGGAATAGCCTTACATACCTTTACGTCTCCGTAACGACTAAGCATTCTCCTTGCAAGCTCATAACTCTACATTCAAGAGAAGTCGTATCATGATTAGGCCATTGGGACTACATTTAAGGCTAAGCTAAAGCAACTAAGAGCCAACGAAAATTGGGCGGCATTTCCTTTGTTTTAACAACTTCCTCCATATAGTAAAACATCCCTCATACTATCATAATCAATAGACTTTCTCAAGTTAAACATTATTTACTTTCCAAATTCACTTTCAAACAATTTATAAATATGAGTACAATACAAAACCATTTTCGTTCTTCACAAAATACTTATTCAATGTTGCCAACATCATTCATAACGATTTTGTACTCATCTCATGTCACACCCCGACCTTACTAGGGTGTGATGGGCACCCGACCCTTATTTAGGGCCGAGCGAACCCTCAGACTCTTGCTGCACATAAAATCACGCCAAACTTCTTAAATCAAATAAGATAAAATACATAGTAGATTTTTTTTTTCGTAGCCTTCAACTCGAACAAATCTATAATCATACAAAATTCAGTATATAACACAGACCAACATATCGGCTGACGGAGCCGCTTACAGACTGACAACCAATACCCACGACGCTGTCTGCAAAGTCTCTAACATAACTCCAGAAATCATAACAAACAAACTCTGACTTGGCAGCCCTCCGGGAGAATGGAGCTTGCCATCTCTGCTGGAACATCTTCTATAATAACTTCGACTCATCCGGGAGTACTGCGCGGCATGAAACGCGACCCCCCCGAAGACGTGGGGTCGGTACGGAAAATGTACCGAGCATGTAAGGCATGCAATACGTAAAATGAATCATAACCGAAACAAACAGACTAAAAGATAAGTACATTAGTCAAAATGCCGTACGCCTATTTCTCGTACACAAATCAGACATACCTATCCCATATACCAGAAGGAGTACAGAAGGTCAGTAAGTCAGCCAGAGTACTAAAATGCTTATTTTACAATTACAGATCGCATGTTCGAAGGGGTACAGAAAATACAGAGCACACCGGTGATGTCACACCTCAGACGGAGAGCAGAACGTACAAAATGCTCAGACGAGGTCATATATCAGACGCAGACGTACAGAGCTATATCGAACAGACCCGTAATCAGAGTTAGGCGTACAGGCCGTGTCGCATTCGTGGTCGAGTCGGACGTACGATATACCGACGGTCCGTGAACGAGCGGACGTACGTAGATATATCGGACGGCATTCGTAATCAAAATCAAAGGTGTGGAGGCATAATAGGCAGAGCCTTATCAAAATCAGAGATGTAAAAGTCTGACGTACAAAATCGTCATCAGAGTCAGAAGTACAAAAAAATGCAGACCTTGTCCAGAATATCAAAATACTTATTTTCGGACCACGTATTATGCATAACGGATCATATATTATCATAAGCATATGCGATAACGGATCCGCCCTCCGAGCCGAGGGACGCGGTAACGTAACCCGCCCTACTAGTACGGGACGCGGTGAACGTGACGGATCATATGCCATCACTGCCACCGTCCCCATATCATCGGATCATAATATCACATACATAAACGAGCCCGGCCCGCCTATGAGGGACGCGGTGAACAATGCGCGTGGAACCCGCACGATAATAGAACCCGGCCCGGACGCGGTGAACGGATACATATACGGAGGCATGCGCACGATAACGGATCCCGGCCGGGACGCGGTGAACAGATACATTGAGCCTTGCACGAGCAGAGTCGTGAGAAACCATATGCACATAAATCCAGACTCGATGAATACGTACACTTACCGACATTCAAAAGCTCAGAAACGAATTTCGGGTTTTTCCAAATTAATATCGGGAAGTTATGAGCGTTTGAAATACAGAAACCTCTCCGGACCTTTTTAAGCGATCCGAGATCATACGTGGAGAACATTAAGGCTTATAGAGCACACTCATATTAGAATACTCGGATCAGACGACTCATATCCAAATACACATAGCAGAATACTTATATCGGACACTCATACCGGAGTACTCATATCGGAGTTATCATATCAGAATGCTTACACCAAAATACTTAGATCGAATACCTATGTCGAACACATATATATCGAATATTTATTTTTGAATACTTATGTCGAATACTTATATCGAATATTTACATCGAAATACTTATATCAAAATATTTAAATCGATCATTCGTACCGAAGCATTTATATCGAATAGTCGAACCGTAATGCTCATATACGAGTTACCGGACACTTATATCAAATTCGGAACAATAGTCAAAGGTTTCCTTAATTATCTTACGGAAATAAGACAAATAGAACAATACAACTAAATCTCGGGACCGTGGGCCCACCTCGGTTCAAGTCGGGTAACGAACATAAAAACGTGGTCATTATGTGCCATTGGATCATCCTCAAAGATTTCAAGGTATTCCGCTTTCATTTTCAAAAGTTACGTACGTTTGAACATTTCTTTACAATAAAGCGTAAGTTATTTAGTTCAATTCTACTGAATGAAAAAGGGATAAATATAAGCTCGGATTTCTAAGAGTAGAGTCATCCCGAGGCTCAAATCATAGCCTATCACATCTAGGACATGCCAAGAGAAAGGAAGGGTAAGTCTTACATACCTTTTCCGCTGCTTACGCTTCTCCAAATTCAAATCCCGTTTCCTCCAAAATCTACAATTGGTCACATTTACCAAATATCAATAGTAAGACTTTTAGAATTCAAGTCTTTAATTCACTATTTGTCTACAGAAATTTGGGCAGCATCTCCCCTGTAAATTCGCCGCCCCGAGAATTCAACTCGGCTCAGATTACCAACAACCATACCAACAACAATGCTAACAACATCAACATCTAATACAAAACACGTCTCGCATAACTAGTCTTCTTTTCTTCATAGTGTCACAACTTCTACTCCAACTTCGTACTTTCAACTAATATCAACATTTTCCATATCCATTAACTAATTCAAAATTATTCAAACATATTTCAATAATATTCCAACAATATTCACGAATTCAAGTATTCCCGCCAAATGCCATATTCCATCCGAAACTTCTACAAATGCGACAAAACTACTAAATCGCATTATTTTCCTCCAAATTTATTAATGACAACCATAATTCTCATTTTTGAATCTTACTTCCACAATTACATAAAATCTTTATTAAAATCACATAATTTCCTATAATCATTTTCAACAATTTTCCATACCAACTTGAACCATTTTTCCTCCATTTCCATCACAAGGCTTCAACAACACAATTAATATAACAAATAAAATTTTAATCATCCCTTTCCATGCATACCATTTTCGGCCATACATATATATATGTCCATAACACAAAATTTTCATACTCCACATTCCACAACACGTATATATATATTTTCCAAGACAAAAGGAGTGAAATCTTACCTTTTTCTTCTTATCTTCTTCACTTGTCCAAAGTGTTAAATCGACGAAACAAGCGGTCTATCTTCCGAAACAACTATACCACGTTGTAGAGGACTCTTGAATTAGTAGGAATACCACAAGAAAATAATTTTTGGAACAAGATTTTAAGGGGCTAAAATTCCATGGTCATGGCCGAATGGCCTTTTCTTTTGCTCTTCAAGTTGTTGCTTCTTGAATTTTCTTGAGTTATGAAGAAATATGAGGTGGTAATCTTATTTATTTTGTCACATGGTATTAATTTACATGGGCTTGGCCCATGTTATTTTCCTCCACAACCGGCCACCACTTAAATTGGGCCTCTTTGTTCCCTTTTTTTTTTTTCAAGCCCAATTATTTGTGGCTAGTTTTCGTAATTCATGAAACCATTTTCCCAATTTCCAATTTTGCCCTTAGCCTCCCTCGACATTTTTCGCATCAATACTTCCCATGACCAACTTACATGTTAAATAAAAATCAAATATGGCCTTATCTCTTAAAAGCCACAATTATTTCAAATTTCCCGATTGTACAAAAATGCGGGATATAACATCCTCCCCCCCTTTAGAACATTCGTCCTCGAATGTTCAACTAACCTTATGGGTAGTAGGATACATACTCCGGGAGGATCCCTTCTTATAGTTGTCCTTTTTCTTCATACTCATTCTTGTTAATCGACGAACTTTGTGGACTATCTCCCTTTTCTCTGGTTGCACAAATGACAGGCTACCCATGGATTTACGAGTAAGAGCAGCAGCTACTATATTAGCTTTTCCAGAATGGTATAGAATATAAACGTCGTAATCTTTTAGCAACTCTAGCCATCGCCTCTGACGTAAATTCAAGTCCTTTTGTTTAAAGATATACTGGAGGCTCTTGTGATCGGTATAGATATCAACACAAACACCGTATAAGTAGTATCTGCACATCTTCAAGGCGTGAATCACTACAGCTAACACCAAATCATGGGTTGGATAGTTTTTCTCGTGCTTCTTCAGTTGTCTAGAAGCATAAGTGACAACCTTACCGTGTTGCATTAATACATAACCCAATCCAATACCTGAAGCATCACAATATATCACATAACCATCTGTTCCCTCTGGAAGAGTCAAGACGGGTGCTGAGGTCAACTTGTTCTTCAATATCGAAAAACTCCGCTCACATGCATCTGTCCACTGGAACTTAGTTGATTTCTGAGTCAGTTTGGTCAATGGGGCCGAGAGAGAAGAAAACCCTTCTACGAACCTCCTATAATATCCTGCCAAACCCAAGAAACTACGTATCTCCATTGGTGTCGTAGGAATGGGAAGTACGGGGAAAGGACGGGTACTTCCCATTCGTACGACACCAATGGAGATACGTAGTTTCTTGTGAGACACGTGGGATCATTAAATGGACTTGACCTAGTGTCATGCCCGATAGCTGCAAAGCTCAAGTTCCGATGCACCAACAACATGGCAGAGTATGAGGCCTGTGTTCTATGTCTCAGAATGGCTTTGGATATGGACATCCAAGAGCTATTGGTCATAGGTGATTCAGATCTGTTGATCCACCAAGTATAAGGTGAATGGCTACCAAGAACGCCAAGATATTGCCATATGTGAACCTCACTCAGAAGTTGTGCAAGAAGTTTAAGAAAATTGATTTCAAGCATACTCCGACGACTGAAAATGAGTTCGCTGATGCTCTTGCTACTATAGCATCGATAATAAAACATCCTGAAAGCAGTCACATTGACCCGCTGGAGGTAAGTTTAAAAGAAGAACACGCTTATTGTTCCCATGTGGAAGCAGAGCCCGATGGCAAGCCATGGTATATTGACATAAAGGTATATCTGAAAAAGGAGTATATCCCGAGAACACCTCGAGCAACCAAAAGAAAACTATCCGGAGAATGGCCAATGGATTCTTCCTGAACAAAGAAATTCTCTACAAAAGAACGACGGATCTAGGATTACTCCGATGCATGGATGCTGCTGAGGCCACAAAATTATTGGAAGAGGTGCATGCTGGAACCTATGGACCTTACATGAACGGGTTCGTTCTCGCTAAGAAAATCCTCCGAGCAGGTTACTACTGGATGACAATGGAAGGTGATTGTTACAAATTTGTACAAAGATTCCATCAATGCCAAATTAGTGGAGATCTGATCCGAGTCCCATCGAGCGAACTCAATGTTATGAGCTCACCTTGGCCGTTCGTCGCCTGGGGCATGGACGTCATTGGACCCATCGAGCCTACAGCCTGGACTCTGATTCATGTTTGTTTCCATACTTCACCAAATGGATGGAAGCTACATCGCACAAATCAGTGACAAAGAAGGTGGTAGACGATTTCGTGTGAAACAACATCATATCACCCATCGAAATTCAACCTCCTATCGGCCGCAAATAAATGAAGCTGTGGAGGCAGCCAACAAGAATATCAAGAGGATATTAAGGAAAATGACAGACAGCTACAAGTGTTGGCATGAACAGTTGCCTTATGCATTGTTGGGATACCGAACAACGACTCGGACTATAATAGGAGCAACTCCATATTTGCTCGTCTATGGCACTGAAGCAGTCCATACCTGCTAAAATAGAAATACCATCACCAAGGATTATTCAAGAAGCAATGTTGGACAACGCAGAGTAGGTCCGAAACTGATAAGAGCAACTGGCTCTAATCGATGAAAAATGATAGTGGCCGTATGTCACGATTAATTATATGCAGAGTAGGTCCGAAACTGATAAGAGAAACTTGCTCTAATCGATGAAAAATGATAGTGGCCGTATGTCACGATTAATTGTATCAACAAAGAATGGCACGCGCCTTCAACAAGTGAGTAAGATCTCAACTTTTCCAAATAGGGCAAATGGTACTCAAGCGAGTGTTTCCATACTAAGACGAGTACAAAGGAAAATTTGCACCCAACTGGCAAGGTCCATACGTGGTCCGCAAGGTGCTCTCTGCAGAAACGGTGATACTAGCAGAAATAGAATTCCAAGAGTGGCCCAAGGCAATCAACTCAGATGTAATCAAGCGGTACTACGCCTGAAGACACGTCTTTCCAAGTTTGTAATAGTTATTTATTTACTTGTAATCATTTTATAATAGATAGAAAAATCAAATGATTTCCTTGTAATATGAACTACACAATGACCTGACTTCCCTATGCTGGGATACGTAGGCAGTCTATTTGGGACCCGATCACATTATTAGTAAAAACCAAACTCAGTTACTTTATTTCGAACTACGTTCAACATAATACTTGCTGCGACAAGATATGTAGGCGTTCTTTGAGCTCGGTCGTACCAAACAAAAAACCCAAGAAACCCCTAGGAAGCCACAGAGATAAGATTTCAAAAGGAATTTAGAGATGGCACATGAGTCTACTACGCATACCCAATTGGGGCAGAATTTTTGAGAGGATCTCAAAAATTCCTTCAAAAAGTCCGGCCTAAGAGCGAGTCGGTCCGGAATCTCAATCTGGGGCAAAATTTTTGAGAGGATCTCAAAATTTCTTCCCTCAACAATTCACTCCTAAGAGACAATCGACTCGAAATCCTAAACTGGGGCAAAATTTTTTAGTGGGTCTCAAAATTTCTTACATCAAGATTCAACCCGAGAGTTCGCCAAAGCAGATTTAAAGTGGGGCAGAATTTTTTAGAAGAATTCAATACAAGGGAGTTGGAGCTTCAATCACCAGATGCAGCAAAGGGCGGAAGAGTCCTTATTTAAATGCGCGTGTCATGACAACCAATTTAGACGGTTTTCAAAATTTACATTTCTTTTATTAACAAAATATGAAAACTTTTGATCAACAAATATATATATATTGCTTTAAGATAAATTCATCTTTTCAAACTACCGAACCCAAGAGGATCGGGCCCAAGGAAGCAGACCAAGCCAGCGAAGCCAGGACGCAATCGAAGACAACAACATGGATCAATTTTATAGGAAACTAACATTTTTCTGATGCAGGTCTCCAGTGTCGTCAGGAGGACGACCATTTATCTAACTTTATTTGTTCATAACAGGTAAAGGCAGCTTATCGGAGGAAGATCCAGGCCACAACCAAGTTAAGAAAGCTGTAAACGAATTGAAATACCATAAGGGCAAACATCTAGCCACAAAGGGCTGTAAGAGGATTGAAACACCACAAGGGCAAATATCTAGCCAAAAAGGGCTAAAGAAGGACTGAAATACCACAAGGGAAAACATCTAGCTAGAAGGGGCTGAAAAGGGTCAAAATGCCACAAGGGCAAATATCTAGCCAGAAAGGGCTAAAGGGGGACGAACGTCACAAGGGTAAAACATCAGGCCAAATGGGTCACAATCAATATAAAGGACAAAAGAAAGACGATTTAGCCAAAGGGGTAATATCTGTCATTAACATTTCAAGAGGGCCATTCATATCAAACTGTCGAGAAGGCCATTCATCCATACTGCCAAGAGAGCCATACCGGTAAGAGGGCCATACTGCCAAGATGGCCATACTGCCGAGAGGGACAGTCATATCAAACTGCCAAGAGGGCCATACTGCCAAGAGAGCCATACTGCCATAAGGGTCATACCGCTAAGAGAGCCATACTGCCAAAAGGGCCATACCGCCAAGAGGGTCATTTGTGCAAAGCTGCCAAGAGGGCCATTTTATACAAACAATGACCTGAAGAGGTCTAGCGAAACAAACAACGTCGAGAAGGTCACTTATTTTCAAGGGGCAGCTAAGAGGGCCGTCTGAAACCACGCTGGGTGGTAAAGCAAAGACGCAGGGTCAAGATGGTTATTCAGATTTAAGCGGTGCCGAGAAGGTCAACCCGCGAAACCAAAAAGGTACAAATCAAAACCACGCAAGGATGGTGAAAGCAGAATAGGACCAAGAGGTCAACCACAACGTTACCCAGTAGATGGAAGTAGGTTACCAACTGCCAAGGAGAGGAGCAAGCTGATCAAACAACACCTAAACGCATGCGGAGCGAGTGTGAAACTTTTTCTTACGCTGACGGTCGAGTTAGGGTGCCCATGAGAGTCAAGTCTCCGGCCAGGTATTGGAATATTGCTCCACCCCATGCTCAGCCATACAAACTTGTTTTATTTACTTGCTTTCATTTATAAAAATTCCCGCAACTGATCGGGCACACACCGGAAAGGACACAAAGGCATTCCCGCATAAGAGATACCATTTTTCCTCCTATCGAGTCAAACTACAAATGACTTGATTCCCTAGACCAATGATATGTAGGCGGACTCAATGCCAGAGAGTCAGTCACACTCCAACAAACCACTCCGGGTGTCTCAGTTTTGACACTGGGAAATTCAAAATTTGTTTGAACTTGCACTTAGAAGTCTAATTGAGTCGAACTACAAATGGCCTAAATTCTCATATAGCCTGAGATACGTAGAAAACCCAGAGACCAGGGTCCGGCCATATATTTGAAAACTGCATTAATAAAGAGATGTATTTTGAAATTGGTCAGCTAAAAATCAGGTTTATCAAATTTCGATGATCAGGGATGGGCCACCATCCACCAAACACCGAAAGGGCAGTTGTTGACACCTAATATTTGACCTCCAATAATTTTATTTAATTATCCGGAGTTCTTGAATCTCAAAACGGAGTGAAATATGTATTTTTATAAAGGAAAATGATTTTTCCAAAATTATTTCGATAATATTTTGCCATTTAATTTGGTAAAATAATTTCAAATATATATTTTAAGTCATTTAAAGTATTTTACAAATTTTATCATTAATATTAGAGTATTTGTCAAAAATAAATCAAAAATAATTGCGAATAATTATTTAACTAATTTCTTAAATTACTAAATGTCAAATTGATAAATATTTTACTCTGTTAATTCAAGAAAATTGATTAATTAAATTAAATAATCAATTCACTTCTCAATTTTACAAGTTGCATAACCATATTTGCATTTTATGCTCAGATTAACTACAATTAGCCTTGTGATTAATTGTGGTTGTATTTGAAATAATCAGTTATTTGTTATGTAGCAATTAGGGCTATGATTGAAATAGCCAAATTGCATGTTAAATATTAATTAAGATTATAATTGCAACATTGGTCATTTATGCACATGGCCGTATTTTAAATTAATTAATTGGTCAATTAGTTATAATGTGGTCATAATTGAAAGGTTCAATTAATGGACATTTTTTATTTTTGGCTATTTGGTGAAAGTGGCACATTTTCGCCATCCCTATATACACGTGCATGCACGGGTATACACGAATATACATTTATACCCATGTATATAGATCAGAATTTAGGCCCTTTCCCTTCCCCTTAAAATTAGGAACGAGTCCAGCCCAGCACAGCCAGACCCGACCCAGTTCGTGTCAACACAACAAACATATACGGACGTATATGCCAAACGACCCCTTTCAAACTTTTGGTGAAGGATTTGTAAAATCCTAGTGCCGTCGCCTTCTCTCTCATCGTCTTCAACAAAAATGCCAAAGCCATAGTGTACAATCGCTTTATCAGACTAATCACTAAAACTCTTGATAATTAACTTAAACACAAGGGTAGGAATCATGTAGATACCTTGAGGAGACTAGAATACCAAGGATCAACTTCAACTCTAACTCCTAAGCTTCACAACGTCAATGAAACACTAAGAATAGCCTTTTTCTTCACTAGCTCGGGTTTTACGTGGCTCGGATCTTGGTAAATCTTCACTATGATGATGGAAAATATTGAGAGGAATAGTCTAGGGCTTTCTCTAATCTAGGATTGAAAATAATGAGAATAAAACGTGAGGGCCAAATATATATAGAGGGAACTAGAAAGTTCCAGCGATGCGGATCGACGGACGGGTCGGCAGCGCGCTGACGTGTCGATGGCTCGTCGACGTGATCTGTCGACCTGCCACCTGAAACTTTAGAGAAGCAGGACAAGGACGGTGCACCATGACGGCTGGTCGATGTGTCGACGGCCCGTCAATAGTGATTGATTTCTACAGACTCTCCTGAGTCGCTCCGACTCGCGTCGATTCGATTTGTTTAGCTTCTAATCCTATCAAATCGCAAAGAACGTATACTTACACTTTGGTACACGTGGGGTAAAACACTTAATATCTCAAAAACTCGGGTGCAAATTTCCATACTAAGGGTATAAACCACTAATAAGCCAAAGACTTCCTTGCAACGAAAACAGGAGGTGTAACATTCTTCCACCCCTAAAAACATTCGTCCTCGAATGTTCATACAAGTTAGGGGCTATAAAAAAATTTCGGCAGAGGCTCCCCCTGTAAATATACCAATCCAACCTGTACACAGCTGTCACAACCCAACTAGTGGGCTATGACGGGTACCCGGAGCTGGCTGTCGAGCACCACTCCTCAAGCTATCTATCATACTCAACCTAGACATATATTATTTTCAACATAGAACTTGTCATAAGCCAATGTTCGAATCTCCCAAAATACGTATATATGCATGAGCTCACAAGGCTATAAAATGAGGTACAACATATGCACTGAAGAAGTCTTATAACATCTACAACCCACACATAAGTATCTACGAGCCTCTAACTGGAGTACTGAAATCATAAGGACGGGACAGGACCCCGCCATGTCCCAAATATGGACATAAAGAAATATACTAATAGGCTGCACCTCCGGAGTAGTGGGGTGCTCCTGTGCAACTGCTGATTGAACCCCTAAGCGTCTGTGCCGTCTCCCTGTCTACCTATGGGCATGAACACAACGTCCATAAAAGAAAAAGGCATCAGTACAAACAATGTACTAAGTATGTAAGGCATATACGATAACATAATAAAAATGTAGAAAGCATAAGAAGGAAAGAAAACTGTAACTGCTTTCCTCTTGAGACGGAGTCATGCATGCTCACTTTTACCTTTAAACATATCGCATATGCATGCATAAACTCTCTGAATCAACAACATCATTAGCCCGCGTCCGGGGTAGCCATCTCACGCCGCCCACTAGTGGTGCTGCCCATGCCATATAAACACGGCGTAACAAGACGTCCGCCTTAGCAGTGTTGCTCGGCCATCTAGAAACGGTGTAACCATCCACAAGCCGCCCACTACGCTCACCGTAGTGGTGTTGCCAGGCCGTATAGGGGCGGTGTAATCTTACATATACATAAACTAAAGCATACATGGGAGCTCAAATAAAAGCTATTACTCTATCGGAGTGACGTAAGGTCGGGAACCTCCGATTACATTATGGAACATCATCATCATTATGCCTTGCCTTGAAAGAACTAGTATCATGAGGTGAGGCAACAAAAAGGAATAACATCAACGAAATCATAAACATAGGATTATCAGGCTCATGAAAGCATCATTATCATCATCATTATCATAGAATATAACTCATCTCTATCGCATAAGGATCTCTTAAGGATCTTTAACTTTTATCTTTAGGGATGTAAGAAGGTCATGGAATATAGGGAAGAAATCACAATGTAAGAGTCATGCCTTTGAAAGAAGGGGAATAGCCTTACATACCGTTACGTCTCTGTAACGACTAAGCGTTCTCCTTGCAAGCTCACAAATCTACATTCAAGAGAAGTCGTATCGTGATTAGGCCATTGGGACCACATTTAAGGCTAAGCTAAAGCAACTAAGAGCCAACGAAAATTGGGCGGCATTTCCTTTGTTTTAACAACTTCCTCCATATAGTAAAACATCCCTCGTAATATCATAATCAATAGACTTTCTCAAGTTAAACATTATTTACTTCCCAAATTCACTTTCAAACTATTTATAAGTATGAGTACAATACAATACCATTTTCGTTCTTCATAAAATACTTATTCAACGTTGCCAACATCATTCATAACGATTTTGTACTCATCTCATACCAAGAATAATGACTCAAATGAATTTACTACCCAAAGTGCCATTATTTCCATATGTGAACTTATATTCTACACTACTCTCCAATCCAAGTCTTTCAACCACTTAATACCTTTAATAACATGAATTAAGTGTACAACTCACCTTTGATTATATAAGGAATGGTCTTTGGATGAAAATACTTCACTTTAAGAAAGCCCCAACTTTAATTCCAAAGGGAATCTTGGTTTCCACAAACCCTAGTGAGCATCCATACACTTGATTCTACCAATTCTTGATGTTTAATCCTTAATTTCTCTTAGGTATGTGCTAATATATTGGAGGGAATATTCTAGAGCTCTCCAGATTTGCAAAGAAAGTGGAAACTGAAAAATAAGATCAGGGGTCGTTTATTTATAGCTAGGACTAAAATATTCCAGAGAGGCGGTTCGACGAGCGGGTCGACGGCCAATCGATGTGCCGACGATCCGTCGACTTGCTTCGTGGACTCACGCTTGTAAACCCCTGATTACAGAAGCATGTTGACAGTTGGGTCGACGGTCCCGTCGACGTGTCGACGGTCCGTTGACTTGACCCGTCAAATTGCGTCTGCAGATCTCAGTCTGCAAGAACATGTTGAGGGTGCACAGTGACGGTCCGTCGACATGTCAATGGCCCGTCGATAGTGACTGGTGTCTGCAGAATTTCCTGATTCAGTTCGAATTTCATCGATTCGATCCGTTCAACTTTTAACGCCATAATTTACCCAGAATACCTACTGATACATTTGTACACGGAGTACAACCCTTTCTAACTTAACTTTCTCCAATGAACTCTCTTCTCTCTCCTAGAATGTCTTAGGAATCTTACTTAGAATCATTAAGTATCCCTTCTTACTTATAGGGACACCATACACACCTTAACTTGCATTAGTCTATTTACTGCACAACAACCCGAAATTCCGAGGTGTAACATTATCCCCCCTTAAGAACATTCGTCCTCGAATGTTAAGTTCTCGGGGATTCTGCAGAAATTTTGCCAGAGTTTTGCCTGTAATATGGCACTACCATCCTATCACAACATCCCAAAATAACCTCGTCTCATAGGGCCACAATAACAACAGCAAGAAAACATGGCCACACACGACCAAAAGCATTAAAAGAAAGTATTACATATCTTACGCCAAGGGGGTCTCATCTTGAATTTCTTCCGGGGGTGGAAATAACCGTGGATATTTGGACTTCATCTCTTTTTCTGCTTCCCAAGTCATTTCCGCTTTATTATTGTTTCTCCACAAGACCTTAACTGAGGCTACCTCTTTGTTTCTGAGTTTTCACACTTGCCTATCCGATATAGCAACGGGTACCTCTTCATAAGCCAACTTTTCGGTAACCTGAACATCATCCACTGGCACGATTTTGGAAGGATCTCCAACACACTTGCGGAGCATCAACACGTGAAAAACTGGATGAACTGATTCAAGTTCTAGAGGTAATTCTAGTTCATAAGCCACTTGGCCCACCTTGCGTACAATCTTATAAGGCCCAATATATCTGGGACTGAGCTTTCCCTTTTTGTCGAATCTCATTACGCCCTTCATCGGTGACACTTTTAAGAACACCCAATCATTGATTTGGAATTCCAATTTCCGTCGGCGATTGTCCGCATAAGACTTTTGGCGACTTTGAGCTGTCAATAATCGGTCTCGGATGAGCTTGATCTTTTCCATTGCTTGTTGAATCAAGTCTGGACCTAACAGTTGGGTCTCTCCAACTTCAAACCATCCAATTAGAGATCTACACCTCCTTCCATATAGAGCTTTACATGGAGCCATTTGGATGCTGGAATGATAACTTTTATTATAGGCAAATTCAATAAGTGGCAAATGATCATCCCAATTGCCTCCGAAATCCAGTACACATGCCCGCAACATATCTTCTAAGATCTGAATAGTGCGTTCAGCTTGTCCATCAGTCTGTGAATGAAATGCTATGCTGAGTCTTACTTGAGTTCCCAAACCTTCTTGGAAAGACTTCCAGAACTTAGCAGTAAATTGTGCTCCTCTATCTGTGATAATAGATACTGGGACACCATGAAGTTGCACTATCTCCTTAAGATATAACCTTGCATAATCTTCTGCTGGATATATGGTTCTGACTGGAAGAAAATGAGTTGATTTCGTGAGTCTGTCAACAATCACTCATATGGAGTCATACTTGCGCCAGGAATGAGGTAAACCTACCATGAAATCCATATTGATCACTTCGCATTCCCAGGTTGGAATTTCCATCACTTGTAACAACCCTCCTTGCTTTTGATGCTCAATTTTTACTTGTTGGCAATTTGGACAAAGGAGTTACAAATTCTGCTATATCCTTCTTCATTCCATCCCACCAATATATTGACTTAAGAGCATGGTACATCTTCGTCGCTCTTGGGTGGATAGAATAACGAGAATAATGAGCTTCTTCCAGAATCTGACGACGTAGTCCTGCAACGTCCGGAACACATAGCCTTCCTCGATACTTGAGAATTCCATCTCCAGAAATCTCAAGTGGTGACTTCTATTTCTGAGGAAGTGTATCCCTATAGTGACTCAACTGAGAATCTTCATATTGGCGCCTCTTCACTTCCGTGCCTAAGGATGAAATAGCTGGATTATGAATACCAACTCCTGCATTGCCTGAATCAATTAAATGAACTCCTAGGCCGGCTAGCTGATGGAGCTCGCGGACTAATTCTTTCTTCTCCAGCTGAACATCACATAGACTGCCTATGGATTTGCGGCTAAGAGCATCAGCCACCATATTTGCTATTCCCCGATGATATAGTATACTCACATCATAATCCTTCAATAGCTCTAACCATCACCTCTACCGTAGATTCAACTCCTTTTGCCGGAAGATATACTGGAGGCTTTTATGATTTGTATAGATATCAACATGTACACCATACAAATAATGTCTCCATAACTTTAGCACCTGAATAACAACAGCTAATTCAAGATCATGGGTCGGGTAATTCTTCTCATGTTTCCTCAACTGCCTGGAAGCATAGGCGATGACCTTACAAAGGCTTCATTAATACACAGCCTATGCCGACACCAGAGGCATCGCAATAAACAACGTAGCCCTCTGATCCTTCCAGAAGCGCCAGGATGGGGGCTGAAGTCAACCTACTTTTAAATTCCTGAAAACTGCGCTCACAAGCATCGATCCTTTGAAATTTTGTTGACTTTTGAGTTAGCTTCGTTAACAGTGCAAAAATAGAAGAAAAACCTTTCACGAACTTTCTATAATAACCTGCTAAACCCAGAAAACTACAGACCTTCGTAGAGGTTGTAGGCCTCGGCCACGTCTTCATAGCTTCAATCTTCTGAGTATCAACCCGAATGTCGTCAGCTGAGATAATATGGCCCAGAAAAGTTATAGAATTCAACCAGAACTCACCTTTTGAAAATTTGGCATATAACTCATGAGTCCGAAGAATTCCAAGGACAATACGCAAATGATTTGCATGCTCTGTTTCTGATTGAGAGTATTCCAAAATGTCATCGATGAATATAATCACAAATAGATCTAGAAAAGGTCTGAATACATTATTCATCAAATTCATAAACACTGTCGGAGCGTTAGTCAAGCCAAACGACATAACCCGAAATTCATAATGGCCATATCTGGTTCTGAAAGCCGTTTTCGGAATATTCTCTTCTCTAACTCTCACTTGATGATACCCCCGACCTCAGATCAATCTTGGAAAATCACTTGGCACCCTGTAATTGGCCAAACAAATCATCGATTCTCGGAAGAAGATATCTATTCTTTATCGTCACCTTGTTCAACTGCCTATAGTATATACACATTCGTAGGGTTCTATCTTTTTTCCTTACAAACAAGACAAGTGTTCTCATAGTGATGAACTGGGTCTAATAAAACCCTTCTCGAGAAAATCCTTCAGTTGTGCCTTTAGCTCTTTTAGTTCTGCAGGAGTCATTCTGTAAGGAGGAATAGATATAGGTTTGGTGCCCGGCAACACATCAATGGTAAAATCAATTTTCCATTTCGGTGGAAGACTTGGAAGTTCATCTAGAAATACATCCGAAAACTCATTTACTACCGGAACGGATTGGAAAGTTGATGGCTTTGCTTCGGTATCATGAACCCGGACTAGATGATAAATATAGCCTTTTGTAATCATCTTCCTCGCTTTGTGATAGGAAATAAACCTACCCCTTGGAGACGCTGTGTTACCTTTCCATTCAAGCACTGGTTCTCCTGGGAATCGGAATCGAACCATCTTTGTTCTACAATCCACATTAGCATAACAGGAAGCCAGCCAATCCATGCCCATAATCACATCAAAATCTAGCATTTCCGGCTCAATCAAATCAGCTCTTTTTTTACGATGACATACCACAATCACACAATTTGTATATACTTGCCTAGCTATCACCGGGTCACCAATAGGAGTAGACACCTCAAAAGGTTTAATGGGCTCGGGTTTTACCCCAATACGACCAGCAATGTAAGGAGTGATATATGACAAGGTAGAACCCGGGTCAATCAATGCATAAACATCATGAGAAAATATGGATAGTATACCTGTAACCACGTCAGGGGAGGACTCAAGATCCTGTCGTCCGGCTAAAGCATAAATACGGGGCTGCTGAGGGCCACTCAAACTAGATGCTTCTAGACCCGTGGATTAGTAGAAGTGGCTAATCCAAAGGTATAGCCAGTTACACTGATATACAGATTTTCCAACAACGGATATGTCTCGTGGGATCAATGCTCAAGTTACACTAATCCAACTTTCATAACTAACCAACTTACTATGCAAGGGAGGTAAATACACGCCAATGTCAATTGTCCATTAAAATTCATTTCAAAAACTTTTAAGGACATAAAACTTTTCCAAAAAGAAATCATCTAAAATACATACTCTTTTAAAGTACACAAATGACTCAACTGATATCACTCTGTCAACATCTCGACAAACATACCACAGGACACTGTCTGCAAAGTCTCTAACATATACAAAATACCATAACATAAGTACCTTGACTCGGCAACACTCCGAACTGAGATGGAGCTCACCAATCCAGCTGATAGCCTGGAATATCCTATAGCCAAATGTCTTCTACTCATCTGTATACACCTGCGTGGCATGAAACGCAGCGCCCCTAGGCGAAGGGATGTCAGTACGAATAATGTATAAAGTGCGTAAGGCAGAACTGAAACAAGATGTCTCGACTCGGATGATAAAATAGTAACAGCTCAATCTGTACATGTAACCAACTCTGATAAACATGCATGCACATATGAACTCTTGATGCAGCATGAGTATGTATATATGTATGTATATATATATATATATATATGTATATATATATATACACATACATATATATATATATAGATATATATATATGTATATGTATATATATATATATATATGTATATGTATATATATATATATATATATATATATATATATATATATATATATATATATATATATATATATATATATATATATATATATGTATTATATAATACATGCCTTCGCCTACCTTGCTCGCACCCTTCGGCATCATAATCATCGTATACTAGCTGATCAGGTGGTTTGCGTATATAATGCCTTAGCCCTTTTCCCCATCCCCATGAAATGATGTCGTGCATGTATGTAAATATGAAAATGCATGAAAATCTTTGGAAACCATCAAAATACTCCTTTCGTAGCAACTTTAAGGCAAAACGGGAACTTCTTCCCCTTTTCTTAAAAATGGGAACTTCTTCCCCTTTTCATTAGTCTCCTTCGAGACTCCAAATTTAAATGTAAAATGCATAGGAGAGAGAAAACCTTATGAATGTCCCCTTTGGGAATTAGACAACATTATGAAATCGCACAACTTATGGGTGCCCCCTTTGGGACTTAAGAGGTCAAGGATACGAATATGCCTACACTGTCTAGGAATAGAGTCTTTGGAATTCATTTATTTGCTGGGTTCGTTTGGATAATAAGGATCCTCATCACTACCATAATCATCACCACTATCACGTCTCACTTTGAATGATCCATAGCATAAGCTGAGGCCATATGTTATATAGCACGCTCAGACCTAAGCTGCGGCCATATGTTATATAGCACACTCAGACATAAGCCGAGGCCATATATTATACAGCACGCTCAGACATAAGCTGAGGCCATATATTATATAGCACACTCAGACATAAGCTGAGTCCATATGTTATATAGCACACTCAGACATAAGCTGAGGCCATATAATATATAGCACGCTCAGTCACGTCATGAAATCATCTAGAACCTTAGGCTTGAAAATCTCTAGGATTGGAGTCATCATAAGATTCTTCAGAAACTATAGACTTCTGGCATTTCTAGGAGTAAAAATATTATGGATGTCATGTATGGAATCAAAACATAGGAATCATGCCTTTGAAAGAAAGGGACGAGCCTTAACATACTTGAAATCTCGCTTCTCGACTTTCCAACCTACCTCCTATCTTGAAATCTACATATAAAACCATTCATTCTATTTTTAGGCCCGTTGTCATATACTTATCCTAAGCCTCCAAATAAATCTTTCTAGAATCTGCCAAAATTTCGGCAGCATCTCCTCTGTTTATATGCCTAACCCGAAACCATAATCCAGCAACCAACAACAATAACAAGAATACCAACATCAACCACAATATTATCAATACCAACATATTCCATAAAATATCCCACACGACATTTGTCCAATTTTTCCACCAACAAATCCACTATACGATTATGCTACAACTCTACTTCCGTAAATAAACTTATATCCATATCAATAGGGAGAGATTCATACCTTATTCTCGCTAGTACCGCGATATCTATAATATTTTCCTTGAATTCCAACCAAGATTCACCACAAAACGATAGTATAATCGTAACTACGCGTTATCTAAACTTAAATCTGGAGATTATACTTAATTCGCGTTAAAATCTAGTGGATAGAAGTTGGGAGAGTTTTCTAGAGAATTTGGGAAATATTTGGAATGTTCTTGGCTGAAAAATGAAGTTTAGGATCAGATTTGGTCCTTAAATAGTGGGTTAAATTCGGGTCGGATCACTGTAGCAGTTGTTGTAGCAGTACTGTAGCAAGTCGGTTGCTGTAGCAGCGTTTCTGCTCCATCAGCCTAAATTGCAACGTCCATAATTCTCTACTTCGGTGTTGTATCGACGAGCGGTTTATTGCGTTGGAAACTAAACTCGAGGAACTTCATTTTAGGCTTTTACCTTGCTTCAAAACTCCCTATCTACTGAAAGATATTCTTTCTCCAAGTTGGGCCAAAATTACCCCTCATATTCTATTCCAAGTTCCAACAAATTTAATTTCCTTGATTCACTTTCCCTTCAATCCTTCCATAGCTTACAATATGCACTTAAACCCTTATAACCATAAGTTAAAAACATATAAGCTCACATACCTCCTGAAAGGTAGCTCGAATCTCAATATACTAAACTACGGGGTGTAACATCCTTCCCCCCTTTAAAAACATTCATCCTCGAATGTTAAATTAAGACGAAACTTACTTCAAACTATATCTATAATCCATCCTTGTGCTTGTACTCAAGCTTACTTGCTTCCCCTCTTAATGGTTTTACCTTATGGTATCACTATATCCAGAGTATTCCATTCGAATTTGTAGTCGTAGTTGTTTCATCATGATCCTTAACATCCTTCCCTTTTGCCTCCACATGCCCGCTTATGTTTCCTTTATTCTTTCCTTAAAAGTATCGACCTATGGTACCTTTCGGAACTCTAAATCTCATGTCCTTTCCTGAACTCATTTGCGTTTTTCATTTGTCAGCTTCCTTTTGTTTGTCACCAATTGTTCCAGTTTCTTGAGCAACCATTTCCTCATTTCTTATGATTGTATTTCCTTTTTCCATAAATACTATCCCAAGCCTGCACACAGCTCAGAAAGCAAGTCCAATGCCTCACAGGGCAATGGCAGAAATACAAACGATCCATAGTTCAGCTATTGCAAATTCTTCTCACATATCAACACCAATAGACTGAAAATATACCTTTCTGATACGAGCATCAATACTTACTAGTAACCTTAAAACCAAGCAAGCAATCACTTATCAATAATCAAGACATCTGGGTTTAGGACTAGGGATTTCGTAACCTGTGACATAGCTCTACGGCACGATCTAAGATAAGAAAGAAAGGTAACCATCCTAGATGTCCTGTAGCCTCTTGTTTATAAATGTGGCGCACTTCACACCATAAACAAGAGTCTACTGGACATGACTTTGCAGACAACCCCTAGGACGAACTGCTCTGATATCAATTTGTCACACCCCAATCCTGATAGGGCATGACGGGCACCTGACTCTCATCAGAGTCGAGCGAACCCTCAGACATTCGCAACATATCAAAACCTGTCATTTCAAAAACTTTTAAGAACATAAAACTTTTCCAAAAAGAAATCATCTAAAATACATACTCTTTTAAAGTACACAAATGACTCAACTGACATCACTCTATCAATATCTCGACAAACATACCACAGGACACTGTCTGCAAAGTCTCTAACATATACAAAATACCATAACATAAGTATTTTAACTCGGCAAGACTCCGAACTGAGATGGAGCTCACCAATCCAGCTGATAGCCTAGGAATATCCTCTAGCCAAATGTCTTCTACTCATCTGTATACACCTGCGTGGCATAAAAAATAGCGCCCCAGGCGAAGGGACGTCAGTACGAATAATGTACCGAGTATGTAAGGCAGAACTGAAACAAGATGTCTTAACGGGGATGATAAAATAGTAACAGACTCAATCTGTACCTGTAACCAACTCTGATAAACATGCATGCGCATATGAACACTTGATGTAAGCATGAGTGTATATGTATATATATATATATATATATATATAATGCATGCCTTCGCCCTGCTCGTAGCCCCTTCGGGCATAATAGCATAATGGCCTCTTCGGGCATCATAATCATCGTATACTAGCTGATCAGGTGATTTGCGTATATAACGCCTTAGCCCTTTTCCCCATCCCCATGAAATAATGTCATGCATGTACATAAATATGCAAATGCATGAAAATCTTTGGAAACCATCAAAAGACTCCTGTCGGAGCAACTTTAAGGCAAAACGGGAACTTCTTCCCCTTTTCATTAGTCTCCTTTGAGACTCCAAATTTAAATGTAAAATGCATAGGAGAGAGAAAACCTTATAAATGTCCACTTCGGGAATTAGACAACATTATGAAATCGCACAACTTATGGGTGCCCCCTTCGGGACTTAAGAGGTCAAGGATACGAATATGCCTACACTGTCTAGGAATAGAGTCTTTGGAATTCATTTATTTGCTGGGTTCGTTTGGATAATAAGGATCCTCATCACTACCATAATCATCACCACTATCACGACTCACTTTGAATGATCCATAACATAAGCTAAGGCCATATGTTATATAGCACGCTTAGACATAAGCTGAGGCCATATGTTATATAGCACACTTAGACATAAGCTGAGGACATATATTATATAGCACGCTCAGACATAAGCTGAGGCCATATATTATATAGCACACTCAGATATAAGTTGAGGCCATATGTTATATAGCATACTCAGACATACGCTGAGGCCATATATTATATAGCACGCTCTGTCACGTCATGAAATCATCTAGAACCTTAGGCTTGAAAATTTCTAGGATTGGAGTCATCATAAGATTCTTCAAAACTATAGACTTCGCATTTCTAGGAGTAAAAATATTATGGATGTCATGTATGAATCAAAAATATAGGAATCATGCGTTTTGAAAGAAAGGGACGAGCCTTAACATACCTGGAAGCTCGCTTCTCGACTTTCCAACCTACCTCCTATCTTGAAATCTGCATATAAAACTATTCATTCTATTATTAGGCCCGTTGTCATATACTTATCCTAAGCCTCCAAATAAATCTTTCTAGAATCTGCCAAAATTTCGGCAGCATCTCCCCTGTTTATATGCCTAAATCGAAACCATAATCCAAAGAACCAACAACAATAATAACAATACCAACATCAACCACAATATTATCAATACCAACATATTCCATAAAATATCCCACACGACATTTGTCCAATTTTTCCACCAACAAATCCACTATACGATTATTCTACAACTTTACTTTCGTAAATAAACTTATATACATATCAATAGGGAGAGATTCATACCTTATTCTCGCTAGTATCGCGATATCTCCAATATTTTCCTTGAATTCCAACCAAGATTCACCGCAAAACGATAGTATAATCGCAACTACGCGTTATCTAAACTTAAATCCGAAGATTATACTTAATTCGCGTTAAAATCTAGTGGACAGAAGTTGAGAGATTTTTCTAGAGAATTTGAGGAATATTGGGAATGTTCTTGGCTGAAAAATGAAGTTTGGGATCAGATTTGGTCCTTAAATAGTGGGTCAAATTCGGGGGGTCACTGTAGCAGTTACTGTAGCAGCGTTTCTGCCAGCCTAAATTGCAACGTCCATAATGGTTTATTGCGTTGGAAACTAAACTTGAGGAACTTCATTTTAGGCTTTTACCTTGCTTCAAAACTCCTCATCTACTAAAAGATATTCTTTCTCCAAGTTGGACCAAAATTACCCCTCATATTCTCTTCAAAGTTCCAACAAATTTAATTTCCTTAATTCACTTGCCCTTCAATCCTTCCATAGCTTACAATATGCACTTAAACCCTTATAACCATAAGTTAAAAACATATAAGCTCACATACCTCCTGAAAGGTAGCTCGAATCTCAACATACGAAATTACGGGGTGTAACAATATATATATATGTATATGTATATATGGGGTTATGGGAAAAGGGCAAGCCATTATATACGCATAGCCACTGGATCAGTTGGTATATTATGATATTGTCCCGGATGCGGGATATATGGTTAAATGGATCGGGCCGTTCGTTCCTCAGCGCTATATATATATATATATGGATCGGGCTGCGCGTTCCGTAGCACTATTATGATACATATGTATGAGAAAGATTTTATGAAAAGCTCATCAAGTATGGTGTCCGCCTTAAGAGGTAATCAGAAGTACAAGTCATTCTTTTATCTCATGTTATGCTCTATATTTTTCATTATGTTATTTTCCATGTTCGGTATCTCTTACGATGTTACTGTTCACGCCTTACATGCTCAGTACACTATTCGTACTGACGTCCCTTCTTGTGGACGCTGCATTCATGCCCGCAGTGTCGCCTAGTCATTCAAATGAGCCGTACCGCAGGATCTCTCGCCGTTAGCCGCGCTCCATTTGATCCGGAGCTGCAACTTTTGGTATGCTATTTATGATGTGCACAGATGTGGGTATGATAGGGCCTTGTCCTTTCTTTCTACAGCTAGACTCCATAGAGGTCTGTAGACAGTTGTATATAGTGGGAATATCATGTAGCTTTGTGGTCTCTTATTTTTCGGACAGCGCATGTAGTGGCCATGTCGGATTGTGTTGTCATCCTTTGCACGTATGCCTATATATACATATCCACGTGTATAGATTATGAGTTTTTCGAAACAGAGTTTATTACATAAATTTTGTTAGACAAGTATCGCTCGGAGCATGAGTTAGAAATGGGCCACCAGGTTATTCAAAGATATGGCAGACGAGTTTAGGGGTGCTTGGTCAGTAGTGGTCGGGCACTCGTCACGGTCCATAGGTTTGGGTCGTGATAAGCCAATGATGATAACATCGAGATTTGTGCCGGCATCTTCTTTAAATGCTCAACAATGGAATAATCTTTTGGCTACATGCGCCGCCAAAAATCTTCATTTTCTCCCTCGGTTATCGCCTTTCTTTGGGTATTTTCTTTCCTTGTGGTGTTCTGGGCCAATTCTTCAGGAGTGTAGTATCTTCCTAAAGGAGCCATGCCTTGGGTCATAGTCGCTTGCACAAAGCTGATCGGCATTGGGGCTAGGGCACAACTGCTGTCATCCGGGCCACCACGGCTGCGGGAACCAAAGTCCTGAACATTGGTATAGCCTTGGGAATTCTCGAACTAGGGATCAAGATTTTGAATTTGGGACGTTCTTGGAGTGTGAGGGAGGCAACTGTCTGTTCAAGAGAATCGACCATTTTGGGGGCCAATGCCCCGCAAGCTTTCCAGTCTTCGTCTTTTTGTATCATATGGTCCCTATTGTTTTCATGATTCAATAGTGGGTTCGTGTTTACGTTGGGAGCTGCAGATTCCAGGATGATTTCTCTTTTGTCAATCAGATCTTGGATTTTGTATTTTAGATTTATGCAATCATTCATGCTGTGCCCATTCCCTCCAGAATGGTAGGCACAAGTCCGACGGCCCCGTAACCTACTTCCGTGGCCGGTGGCCGGTTTTGTGGACTGGATCAATCCTGCAATTAATAATCTTTCAAAAATTTGATCCCTCGGCTCGAAGAACGTTGTGAATTCTCTCACTGGCCTTCTCGAAAGTCGACACGGGCCATACGCCGGGAGGCGTGGTTGATTTTGGTAATTTTGGGGTCGATAGGTTCGGTGGGTTGTTTTGTAGAAGTGTAGTTTTGTCAAAGGTGGTTGGTATGTTTGTCATATAAGGTTGATAAATTGCATGATACACGAATATCAAAGGAGCTCGTAGGCCGGTATAGTGCGAAGGTTAGTTGGGCATAATATACGGGTGTTGGGCTGTATGAAGGAGCGGAGTGATTCACGAGGGGTAGAGTTTAGTGAGAAGATTTAATTATTCATTAATTAAGCCATAGTGGTCGCTGGCCCCACCCGTGACATGGGTAAGTGCACTGGCTCACACTTTTGGGTGGGACACATGTCCACCCCATGGAATACCTATATATAGTAAATTGATGATTCATTCATCAACTATCCACCTCATTTCTTCACCTACAACTTAAGAAAACTAAGAGATAGAGAGAGATTCCCTGGCCATGGCCGGCCGAGATCGTGGTCTTTGTGTCGATAAAAGTTTTCTTCAAGCATTTCAACTCCTTAGAATGTGTATAACAACATGGAGTAATCATTGGAGCAATAAGAACAAGTATAAATTCAAGGCACAAATTCTAGCCAAGTTGAGAAGTCAAGTGATTAAGGTAAGGTTTAATCTCCTTTACATGTAATGGAGATGGTTTGAGCGTGTTGTAATGTGTAATTATGGATGAAATTTGTGGAAATATGTATGTTGGGTATTAAGGCCGTGTAGGGCCGTTTGTGGTAAGAGAAATGGTGAATTGATTTACTTGATATTTTGGTTATTTGTTATGGATGTTTGGTGAGTAATGAAGGCTTAATGGTTCAAGTTGGAGTTGTAATTGTTTGTGGTCTGTAGAAGCTAATATGATGTTAATATAGTTTCTTGCATTTATATAAATGATGTTCCTAAACGTGTGGTTGTTGGTACGATTTGTGAGTTGGAAAGAAAAGAATGTATTGTTGTTATTCTTGTTAAACTTGGAAGATTATATGTTGTATTGCGTACGTTGGCTATTTTGAGTTTTATACCGGCTGTCCTAATGTTCTCGAGTCATGTTGAATAGCCTCGGGTTGATACTTGAATGTATGATTAGTAATGTTGGTTGGTTGTGTAGTTGGCTTGAAAATGTTTAAACGTCGTCTAATTATCTAGAAAGGAGTTACTAACATTAGAATGCGTTTTGAACCTCTTCTTCGTAGTTTAATCGTAGCTCTTGACGTCTTAATATAGGTTGAATCTATTGG
>NC_081347.1:35007735-35031529 GCF_029784015.1 Lycium ferocissimum | reverse complement strand
CCCAAACCCGGCCCCTCAAACACACCTATCAAACGCTATCACGAGGTATATCAACGCATCCAAGTATATAACGAGGTTTAATTAGGTCGAGTTCCAAATTTATATATAATTTAAAAAATTTTCGGCAGGTTTCCTTGTTTTACGGACTATCCAAAATAACCACGCGTACGTAAAATACCAACAAAGGCCACACAAAATAACGGAACAACATATATACATATGCGGGACGACAAGGCCGCCGCTACGAATGGAATCGCCCAAACACAACACATACAAACACAACCGTGCGGAAGTAGCACGGCCCGCAAACATGTCCACAAACACCTCTAAACAAGACAGACGAAGAATCGTATGACGGGACGTCAGGCTCCCGCCGTGCCCTACGAGCAAATATATACAATGCAATTTACGAATATATACCAAAAATATAACTCGGGAATGAGAGGAGCACTCCAAATAGCAGTAAGAGGGTGTCTAGCGAGTTGTGGATCACCAACCGTAAATCCAGCCTTCGGCATGAAAACGTGACCCTCGATAGGAAGGGGAGTTTACGAAATATGTACCGAGTATGCAAAGCGTAAATGTAGTATACGAGTACGAGATCAAATCGAAATAGGGATACGTAAAAAGTAAATGCATTTCCAAAATATCAAATGTTACTTCAACATATAGATAATGACAGGGCACGAAATATGGTCGCCACCGTCGATGGCGCTATAACACGACATAACACCGTAAAGTTTCAAATCTCGGTATCCCCGTCACATATCATACACAAGATATCACCATACACGGATATCACCAAATATAGTGAAACCGGCCCTCGAGCGAGGAGCTCGGTGAACCATAAGCACGAAAGATAACTCCCGGAGTATAATCAAAACGCGCACGACAACGGAGGCCTGCCCGGAACCGGCGAACGATATCATAGTAGGCACGAGCGGAGTAGGAACAGTAATCATGGAAGATTTTAGAAATAGATGAGTCACTGTTTCCTCCTTGTGATCCTCACAACACCAGCATCTAGAAGGAATGTTGATATGCATTCTCTTTAAAATGTCATCTGTAGATATCCTGGCCCTCCACACCTGTTACATCTTGGAAATTTTGAGTCATTTTCCTTATGAGTAGACTAACGCAAGCCTAAAGTGGACATGAAGACTTTACAAGGTTAAGGAGAGTATTTGGTAACTTTAAGTGTGTACTTTAAGGTTTTGGAGTCATATAAATCGGTGGAAGCAAGTTCATCGAAGGAAGTGGAATTTGAGTCATGTCGTGGGAAGATTTCTGTCACACCCCGATCTCACTAGGGTGTGATGGGCACCCGACCCCGTAACCGGAGCCGAGCGAACCCACTGACTCTTACTACGTACTAAAATTTTTTTTTTGAATTCTGAAACAAGTATACATAATAGGATTCTCAAAAATTTTTGCTTTCAAATCAAATAAAATATGTAACCGTACAAAACTTGTATCATAGCACAAATTGACTTTCGAACCCACGACTATATGTTCAAAGTCTCTAACCGGACAAGACATCATAGCATAGCACACTAACTCGACGACACTCCGAATGATTGGAGTTGCCAGCCGCCGGGACATCATACGCCCGGCTTCGTACGTTTGTGTACCGCGGCATGAAACTGCAGCCCCCCGAAGAAGAGGGGTCGCACGAGCAATGTCGAGTATGTAAGGCATGAACGAATAATGATATGAAAAGTAGAGCATGTCATTTAAGAGAGTATACTCGTACATATGGAGCATGTCATGTATGGCCGTAACCTGTAGGTATGAGTGCTCTTTAAGGCGGAATCATGCATGCTTAATCTTTGAACGTGCGGCCCCGATCCATATACTATCTTTAGCGGAACGTGCGGCCGATCCATTTACATTCCGCGGAACGTGCGTCCCCGATCCATTTGTATATACATGTACGTATTCTTTCTTGAAAACATCTCATTTTCATATATAAAGAAAATAGAACATACCATATTGCGTCGGCTCCGATCCATTTAATTACTTATCCGCGTCCGGCATCCCGCGTCCGGACGATATCATATCATTCTCCAACCGATCGGTGGCCGCGCGCCCTCGGCGCTGCCCTTTCCCCATCTTCCCCGTATACGTATACATATACGTATACTTATACATGTATCGTGTCGTAGCATGGGGGAGCCCGAAGAAAAGCTATAAGCTCTATCGGAGTGACGTAAAGAGGTCGGTAACCTCCGATTGTATTATGGAATAATCATGGGGCGCTTTATCTCGCTCCTTGAAAGGACTAATAATAAGGCGAGACTATCAATGAGGATAACATTTCGAAATCATAAAATGGTCATAACAATATCATTTCATATCTTTGAAACCTTTAAAATAGTCATTATCCCAAAATAGCTTAACATTTCATATCGCATATTCATGGTAAGAACATATCCTTGACATATTCGTTCTAGTCATTTCCTCATATCTAGCATCATCATGGTCATCCTAAAATCATAGTCGTTGTTTTGGTCATAAAACTTTCGAAAATCGTAAAACTTGGATTTTGGAGAAAAATGGATATTTTGGAAATCATTCATAAACTTTTAGGAAGGAAAATCATGCTTTGAAATCATAACTTCTAACTTTTGAAAATAAGGACGCTAAGGGAGCATTTATAAAATCGCAACGTATGATTCATGCCATAGAAGGAAAAGGGACAAGCCTTAACATACTGCGTCGCGCCTTACTATTAGCTACGCTTGTTCGTCTAACTTGTTAGTCTACATTCGAAAGATCACGCTATCGTTAGATTCATTAACATATACTTGTCTTAACCTTTCAAGTACATTCACTTATGAATACTTGAAATTGCGCATCTCCCTTGTAAATATACCACCCCGAGAATCTAACAAACTAATTCATTAATCAATGTGTCCGAGAATTCAACTCGGCCAAACCAACAACAATACCAAAAATCTTACCAATAACATTCCGTTTATATTCAATTCAATTCAATTCAATTCACGTAATCTTTCAACAACTCAATCAACATTTTACCTTATCCGAAACCTTCCAATTCCACAACAATCATACATCATTATCATTCATGTCGCAAACTTTAACAATACCGTTTTCGTTTTACATCACATGATCCATAACAACAACAACTAAAAATGTCAAATTACACCAATTTACATTAACTTACCAAATTACCTATTTCGACCATAATCACTTCTTGCATGTTTTCATGCATTGTCATCCATCTCCTTACATTACAACAACAACATAACAATCAAAATGCCAAATGGAATTGATTCATTTTCTCCTACCCCCAAACAAGGACCACACGGCCACTATACTATATACATTCGTCCATGAATTTTTTTCACTTATTTCTTGGCACTTCAACAACAACCAACATGCTACATATACTACATGCATACTTTCTTGAATTCTCATCTTTTCATACATTACAACAACACAAGATTTTATAAAATTTATTCATTTCTTTCCATAAATTTTCCATGTTTTCTATGCATCACCACAACGAGCACACACTACATGAAATGAATTCAATCCTCCAAAACAAAACCCCGCAATACAACAAATTCAACATGTTAAATAAATTAGTCCATCACTTACATACACACCCCATGCACGGCTACAACTTCAACATCCATATTTTCTTATAAATTTCATTCTTTCCTACTTACTATAACATACCAAACCATTCATAACATAACAAGGAGATGAATTCTTACCTTTCCTTCACAACTTCTCAACTTAGCTAAGGTTGAGTTTTGCACCAAAGAGTAATCCTCTTGCTTCAACAACTATACCATGTCGGAGAGCATCCTTGAATTAGTAGAAATACCATGAGACAAAATTTTTTGGCAAGATTTTTGATCTTCTCTCTCCCTCCTTCTTCGAATTGGCCTTCTCTTCTTCTTTTTTTTTTTCTTTCTTTCTTTCTTTCTCTCTAATTTCTTGAATTAAAAGATGACATCCCATATATATATATACATGTCTTCCACCAATTTTCCATATTTATAATTAAGCCCCTCAAGTTTGGTCACATAACTTTCTTCTTCCTTTTCTAGATTTTTCTTCTTTTTTCTTGACTTTTCTTTTCTTTTCTTGAATTTTCTAAACTTACCAAAAGATGACTAATTCTTTTCTTCTTTCCTAGAATTTCTTAAAATACAAATATGGCCCCCTTTCATGAACTTTCATGAAACTCATGTGAAATTCCCGTTTTACCCCTCGACTTTTCTCAATATTACCATTTTGTCCCTGACCTTCCGCATTATTTTCACGGCCCATTTTGCGAATTTCTCTTCTTGCCCCTAGCCTTTCTCAATATTTCCGTCCAATAATATTCATAAATAGTATTCATAACCAACTTATGCACTAAAATAATTTTGAAAATGGTCTCGCCCTTAACTTTCCCCGACAACTTCAAAATCTCCAAAAGTACAAAATACGGGCTATAACAATTTCGCATTGATTGAGCTATACCTTGTTTAGTAATGTCTTAAGGGGGAGCTATAGGGCCCCTTAGATGGCTATCGAAGTGTTACACAAGTGCTAAGAAGGTTCCATAAGGATTGGAAGTCAAACAAATCGAAGGAAGCAACTTATCAGAAGGGGCAGTTTGACAGACTGTTTGACGGACCGTAGGGTGTTTGACGGCCCATCAAATAGTGGAGCCACAACCGTGAAATAGTCACAGAGAGGCCTGTTTGGCTGGGCTATTTGACGGACCGCAGGACGTTTGACGGTCCGTCAAAGTGGACGTCAAAATGGCCGACGGTAAGTGACGCTTTATATATTTCATTTTACCTCATTTGGGTTCATTATTTCACCAATTCAGACCCTAGAGCTCTTCAAAACCCTCTCTCCAAATCTATAAACTAATCCATGCTAAATCTAAGAGAATCAAGAGATTCGAGTGCTAAAAAGCTTGCTAGGGTTTGTGAAGCTCAAGTTTTCCTTTGGTATTGTTGTTGGAGACTTCACTCTAGTGGAGTAAGTTGATCGAAGGCTTGTTCTTATGTGATTAAGGTAAGTTTTTACATCTCTTGCATAAAGTTAAGGTTGTTTGATTGTTGTACCATTTGGTTGAAGGAAGAAAAATGAAAGGAGAGTTCAAGTATGAATTTGAGGATATTGTGAGCTATAAATTAACTTGAGTTATAATTGTTGGCATGCTATGAGTATAATATTGTTGTGGGTGGTAATAATAAGGTTGAGAAAGTGTTGTATATAAGTGTATATGGGGTTGTGTTGAAATTATTATTATGAGTGATTATGAAAAGGAGTTTAGGGGATTGAATGGAGCATAACTCGAATGAAGTCTCTTAATTATGGTATTGTTGATAATGTCATTGAGGATTGAGAGTTATTTCGAAATTTGGTAGAAGTACATGAAATAGGGGAAATGCTGCCCAATTTTCGCTAGCTTACGAATTATACTAGTTTGAACGTAAGAATGTCTTTGAGACCTAACCTTGGCATGAACCCTCTTGAATGTAGATCTCTCGAGCTTTGGAGGAGAACGTTAAGTAGTTAAGAAGACATAAAGGTATGTAAGGCTAACCCTTCATTCTTAAGGCATGATTCCACTGTTGTGTACCTATACGTGAAATTCATAATGTCTTCCACGATGACTCCATTCCTAAAAGGACCAAAGATCATAGTTCTTGATACTCTCATGATATCATTGATCCTATTCTAATGATAGTTGATCATCCAAGGAAATATATAGTGATAATGATAATGATAATGTTGCTTTTACTTGTGTAATCACATATAGATATATAAAGCTATGTTGTGACACCGAGCCTAAATGGCCGGGTATGATATCAATTGCGCGCACACCACTAATCAGTTGGTACGGACAACACCAAGCCTTGTTATGCCCGGGTATGGATGACACCGAACCTACATGGTATTGTATGGTATTACTATATGTAAATGTATATGTATGGAAGGTCTTCTTTAGAGAAAGGGCAAGTAAGTACGATGTAACGTCTCAAGAGGTATAAATGGCTCTTCTATCTTATGTTATCCTTCATGTTACTACTTGTGCCTTACATACTCAGTACATTGCTCGTACTAACATCCTTTTGTTTATGGATGCTGCGTTCATACTTGCAGGTAGATAGGGGGACAGACTTGACCCTTAGGCTGCTTCATCAGAGATCATTTAGAGGAGCTCCATTTGATTCGGAGTTGCAGTTGTTGGTGCTATTCTTTTGTGTATTTATATGGGCATGGCGGGGCCCTGTCCCATCTTTAAGGTATCACATGCTCTTTATAGAGGCTTGTAGACAGTTGTGTATACCTAGATGTCTCTTAGCCTTGTCGGCTCATATTTTGTATATCATTTTGATAGCCTTGTCAGCTTGTGTATATATATGGGCATAGTTGATGATGTTGATATAAAAGCACCTTAGTCTGGTGGAAATTGAATTATCGATGCATAGGAATTATGAGTAAGCCATGTGGCTCACCTAGATATGATTGTGAAAGTACGATGAGAGGTGCTCAGTAGGTTAGCTCCGGGTGCCCATTATGGCCCTCCGATTGGGTCGTGACAAAAGTGGTATCTGAGCAATTCGTCCTATGGTGTGTCTATGAGCCGTGTCCAGTAGAGTCTTGTTTATAGGTATGTTGCGCGTCACACTTATAAACAGGAGGCTGCGGGCATTTAGGAATGAATGACCTTCTTTTCCTCATAGATCGTGCTATAGAGCCATGCTATAAGAATTTCGTTTTTTCTTAATCGTGTGTTATGTTTTCAGCAATACCTGTAAAGAGAAAAGCTACAGCAGCCCAAAAGGGCAAGACAGTGGCAGGAAAGAGAACCGAGCGGGTACAGCCGACGGATATAGAGAAGGGTGAGTCCCAGAAAGAGGTTTCATCTCGGTCCTCTCATTTACTGCCTATTTTAGAAGAGCATGAGGAAGCCTCAGCCCCAGCTCCAGCACCCCCAGTTCCTCCACCTGATGCCTCAGGCCAAGAAGTGAAAGAGGCTATCCATTTGTTAACTCAGTTAGTCGCAGCTCAGGCCCAGAGGCAAGGTATCGGTTATGATGATAGGGTAGTCAGTGCTAAAGCTCGTGATTTTATTAGCTTGAACCCTCCAGAATTCTTCGGGTCAAAGTCGGATGAGGACCCTCAAAGCTTTATTGATGGAATGTTGAGGACACTGTGATTAATGCATGCTTCGGATGTTCAGTTAGTAGAGTTAGCCTCCTATAGATTACGGGATACTACGGTTCATTGGTATACGATTTGGATGTCTTCTAGGGGATTCAATTCACCTTCACCAATATGGCAGGAGTTTGTAGATGCTTTTCTCCGACACTACTTGCCACCCGAGGTTCGATGGGCTAGAGTTGACACGTTCCTGAATCTTAGGCAAGGAAACATGAGTGCCCTAGAGTATAGCCTCCGCTTCAATTCTTTGGCTAGGTATGCTCCGGCCATGGTAGCGAATATGGGAGATTCTGATCATTGGTTTGTGAGTGGCTTAGAGCCATATTTGATGGATAAGTGTTTGACTGCCACACTTCGGGACGATATGGACATTTCTTACATTCAGGCCCATGCCCAGAATTTAAAGGAACGGCAACAACCGCAAAGGAGGGAGCGTGAGCATGACAAGAGTTATAGTAAGAGGGCGAGATCCTTGGGTCCGGCTAGTGAGTTTAGAGGAGGGTAGAGGCAGCAGTATTCCAGGCACTCAGGCCATTCAGCGCTAGTGCACCTTCACGATTTGCCAGCTAGATATTCGATAGACCTATCTACTCCAGACCGGATCAGAGTTTCAAATTTTCGGGTTCTCAGTACAGCGGTGATTCCGGCCAGATGAGACGACCCTTACCATGATGTGCTCAGTGCGGTAAGATACATTGGGGACAGTGCCGATTAGGTTCAGATGTTTGCTATGCCTACGGTCAGCCAGGCCATATCATGTGTGATTGCCCATCGATAGGTGGTAGGGGTAGGGTCTAGGCCATAGGGTCAGTAGCTGCTTCTTAATCATTTATAAGCCCTCCGGGATAAGGCTCACAGACACCAGTTAGTCATGGTAGAGGTAGAGGGGGAGCGCCCAGTTCCAGTAGTCCTCAGCACTGTATTTATGCTCTGGCGGGGCGACAGGATCTCGAGTCCTCCATTCATGTTGTCACAGGCACATTATCGGTATTTTCTTATGATGTATATGCATTGATCGATCCAGGCTCTAAATTTTCATATGTTACTCCTTATAATGCTGGTCGATTTGGGGTGAAACCTGAGTCAATTAAGCCTTTCGAAGTATCTGCACCCGTTGGTGAACCGGTGATAGCCAATCAAGTATATAGAAATTGTATAGTTTTGATTTGTGATCATCATACTATGGCTGATCTACATGAGTTGAAAATGGTGGATTTTGATGTTCTTATAGGTATGGATTAGTTGGCTTCTTGCTATGCCAATGTTGATTGTAGAACCAAAATAGTTTGTTTCCAGTTTCCGGGAGAACCAGTTCTAGAATGGAAGGGAAATACAGCGTCTCTGAGGGGTAGGTTTATTTCCTATCTCAAAGCAAGAAAAATGATTGCTAAATGTTGTATTTACCATTTAGTTCGGGTTTAAGATATAGAAGCCGAATCGTCGACTCTTCAGTCTGTCTCTATAGTGAATGAGTTTCCGGATGTATTCTCGGATGAACTTCCAGGCCTTCCCCCAGAGCGAGAGATTGATTTTTCTATTGATGTGCTACCGGATACTAAGCCCATATCTATTCCTCCTTATAGGATGGCTCCTACAGAGTTGAAAAAGTTGAAGAAACAATTGAAGGACTTGCTTGAGAAAGGCTTTATTAGGCCTAGTTCATCGCCGTGGGAAGCACCCATGTTGTTTGTAAGGAAGCAAGATAGCTTCTTGCGAATGTGTATTGATTACAGGCAGTTGAATAAGGTGACGATCAAGAATAAATACCCCACTTCCGATGATTGACGATTTATTTGATCAATTGCAGGGTGCCAAATGGTTCTCAAAGATAGACTTAAGATCCGGTATCACCAGGTGAGAGTTAAGGAGAAAGATATTCCTAAGACGGACTTGAACTAGATACGGTCATTTTTGAGTTCGGGTAATATCATTTGGGCTAACTAATGCCGTAGGTATTCATGGAATTGATGAATAATGTGTTCAGGCCTTTCCTAGAGTTGTTTTTTTATTCTGTTCATTGACGATATCCTAGTATATTCTCGGTCCAAGGCAGAACATGCTGATCATCTACGTATCGTCCTTAGAGTTCTTCAGGCTCGGGAGCTATTTGCAAAATTTTCAAAGTGTGAGTTTTAGTTGAATTCGGTTACCTTTTTGGGGCATGTTATTTCAGCTGATGGTATTCGCGTGGATACCCAGAAGATTGAAGCTGTGAAGACTTAGCCCAGGTCCTTTAAAATACTGGTCTCCACATCTAACCTCTAGTACCCTCTCCACACATACAAGAACCCTTCTAATCATAATACATCAATTTTAGCCAAAACTAGTAAAACACACATTAATCTAAGCTCGGAAGGTGCACAGAGCTTCGTAGATTTCTATTCACGTCATCGTATCACTGTGGAGAGGGCAAAAACCTCGAGCCCGAGTGGTAGAACTCCAAGCCCACTTAAGGTAAGATCCCTTCTCTATTATTAAAGATTTACATAAATGCATATTGGGTCTTGCTAGATGTCGCTCGTATAAAGTTGAATTGGTGGAAACCCGAAATAATCTAAGATGGGCATTGTTACTGGATGGTAATGGGTGTTGTTGATAGGTTTGCATGAATATGGATTCAGATTAATTATTTTTGGTGTTGGTTGGATTGTTGGTAATTGTTGTCGTTGTTGTTGTTGCTATTGTCGTGACTTGAGACGTAACAAATACAGAGGAAATGCTGCCCGTATTTTCGTAACTTCAGGATAATTAGAAGAGAAAAGACATCATTTAACCCCTGAACTTGGCACGAAAACTCACTTTAACAACTAAACTTAAGTTGTATTTATATACCCCCCTTAACAACTTTCATTTCAATTATTTTCCACCCTAAAAAAATAATACCACTCTCATAAGGTGAGGTGTATTACACTCGCGCCACAACATTGCCATATTGTTGCCACGTCGTTGCCACGTCATTGCCATGTCAAAACTTACCAACACTTCATTTTTTGTTTTTCTTTTATTATTTTTTCTCTTTCTCTTTCTCTTTCTTCTTCTTCTTCTCCCTTTTCTCTTTCTTCTTCTTTCTCCTCATCCTCATCCTACTTTAGCAACCACTACGCCCTCTTTGCCGCCACCACTTTGCCGCCGCCACCGCCAAAAAAAAATTATTATTATTATCGGTCAAATTGGACAAACTGCCCTTAAAAAAAAAACATCACCATCATCTTTAACCCACACCTACCACCACTACTATCATCTCCCCACTAAATTTCATCCAATTCCTTCTCAAATTAGTCCCACTTACACTCAAATTCGTCCAAATTGATTGTTTTGGTTGTTATTATGGGCCATTATTAGTTTGGACGAACTGCCCTTAAAAGAATAAAAATCACCACCACCATCTTTAACCCACACCCACAACCACCGCCATCATCTCCCCCAACAAGTTTCATCGACTCCTTCTCAAATTAGTCCCCTTACACTCAAATTCGTCCAAGTTGGTTGTTTTGGTTGTTATTGTTAGCCATTATGATTATTATTAGCAAACTCATTTCTTCCATAACCATTATTCCATAACTTTATTTTTGAAAGAAAACAAAAATCAAAATCAAGAAACCAAAAAATGGTGAAAATGAAAAGAAAAGATTGATGAGAATATAGAGAAAAAGAGGGATTTGTGGGGCGGAGCTGTGGTGGGGGCGGGGCTGTGGGGTGAAAAAGAAGAAGAAGGTGGTGGGGGCGGGGCTGTGGGGTGAAGAAGAAGGTGGTGGGGCGGGGCGTGGGCGTGGCAACGGGGGCGGGGGCGGCGGGACTGTGGGGCGTGGCAACGGGGGTGGAGGGTTAGGGATTGTGAAGAATGGGGAAGAAGGAGAGGATGAAATAGGAGGTTGCCATTATGGGGCCCATCTTTTTTTTATTTTATTTTATATTTTAATTGTATATTATTTTTATTTTATTTTTTAATTGTATAATATATATATATATATATATATATATATATATATCAGCGGGTCCACTTTTTGTGTTGTTTACTCTCTTAATTTTTTTTATTTTTTTATTTTTGCCACGTCAGCATTTGGGGTGGAAATAATTGAAATGAAAGTTGTTAAGGGGGGTATATAAATACAACTTAAGTTTAGTGGTTAAAGTGAGTTTTCGTGCTAAGTTCAGGGGTCAAATGATGTCTTTTCTCTAATTAGAAAAATAATTCCTAAGTGTTGACATGCAAGCAATACGGAGACTAACCCAGATAACATATCCTCGCATAGGTGAGAAAGAAGGACCAATTTAGGATCGAAAATTCTTTCGGGCAACAGCTTGGAAGCTAAGGTATGTAAGGTCTTCGTTCCCGTATCTTTGGTATGAATCTTAGATTCCATTAGCGTGCATGATATATTCACTCGAGTTATCCCTAATTTCCTAAATTTTATGAAAAATATGTATTTATTGGAATATATATGTTGTATGAAAATTCCATTTTTCTACGGATTTTCCAATGAATATATGTATATTAAGTACACAACCGAGGGTACGACATTTATTGAGTCCTAGTTACAACGTAAGTATATTTAACAAAAGATTCCTATAACATTATTGTTGATTATTGTCATTTGAGTCATTCCTTGGCCTCGATACGAGTCCCATAATTAATTCAGAGGTATAACGACCTTACGTCACTCCGAAAGGCCCGATGTCATTTCTGTGACCTTACTACACCGAGCCAAGCTATAGTCGGCCGGGTACGACACTTTGATGTGCAACCGCTGATCCGTTGGTTATTCACACCGAGTCCTGAAAAGGTTATACATATATATATATATATGTATATCTATGTGTATATATATGTATATATATATACATATATTTATGCACTATTTTACTACACCGAGCCACGCTATAGTCGGCCGGGTACGGCACTTTGATGTGCAACTGCTGATCTGTTGGGTATTCACACCGAGTCCTGAAAAGGCCGGGTACGTTTTACCCGAGTCCCATTAGGGTTGGGTACGTTATGATATGATAATGTTTCCCCGGACGCGGGATGCCCCAGATGTGGGAGGATATGATATGATGATGATGCTATACAATCCGAGTCCCATCAGGGCCGGGTACGCTTCACTCCGAGTCCCGTTAGGGACGGGTACATTATATATACATATATATATATATAATTAATATATTATACTTGCATATGAAAAATGATTTTATCATGCATTGCATCTAGTACGATTTGCAGATGTCCAGGTTTCTCTTATCCTCATTTATGTTATATTATGTCTTACTTATGTCATTACTTCCATGCCTTACTTACCCAGTACTTTTATCCATACTGACCGTCCCATTTCACGGGTGTCTTTGCATTTCGTGGTGCGCAGTCTGATAGGTAGAGCGAAAAGACCTTGGTAAGATCGCACCTTGTGAGACGTCGTCGGTACCACTATGTCGGGCTTGCTAGTTGGGTATTTATTGAGCCTGCATGTTATGTATACGACAGATGTACGTACTCTTAGAGGCTCATAAATAGTGTAGTGGGTATCAGATTCATGCATTATTTCAAAATACTTATCATGCACTTGTGGTAGCTTGATCGGTTATATGACATTTTCACGATGTTCATGTTGTGGCCTCGTCGGCTAGCTTATGTACATGGTTATGCACAAAGATGTATATGTAATGTCTATGTTGGGCCATTTCTATATGTAGGTGCTCTTGTATGTATATGAAATAATTACGTTCGTGACAGTTGTACTAAGACTATATTACCTCATGCCAGGTGGTATCCGGTGTAAGGGTCGGGTGCCCATCATGCCCCTCATCGGGGCGTGACAAAGTGGTATCAGAGCAGGTCAGTCCCAGGGATGTTTATGAGCCGTGTCTAGTAGAGTCTTGTTTAGGGGTATGAAGCACACCATACTTCTAAACAAGAGGCTACGGGGCATTTAGGAAATACCACTTTTCTTTATGATCTAGATCGTGCGATAGAGCCAACAACGTAGGAAAGTTCGTCCCGTATCTATCCTTTCGTCAGAATTGCGACTATGCCAACAAAAGAAGGGTTTCCATTAAATCAGAATATGGGGTTGGCTCCGAGAGTAGATGTTAGGCTAACGTCAACCACTAATACGGGTCAGAGGGTAACAGAAGAGATGGAGGGAAATATAAGTATGCGATTAAGTTAGAGCCTCTTGTACTTATAACCTCTATCGTAAAGGATCCGTTTAAGGACCCCTATGAGACAACCGTCAAGGCAGCTACGAGTGTGACTCCACCTTAGACTCTAGCCCTACCAGCAGGGCCGATTAAAAGGATATGAGAAAAAGCATTACGAGAGTTGGCATATCCGATTTTTCATCTAGAAATAATTGAGCCTGTTGTGGTCATGTGTTGTTAATGTTTGATCCCAACTATTATTTGTGAATTCTGCGTATAAGATTAAATATATAGTAGTATATTCTCTGTCTCTTAACGTGTTTAAGTGATGTACTTGTGTTAGACTTTGTTGTTTAATAGATTATTGAATGTAGATTCCTTCTAACCGTAACTTTCCTTTTTCCCTCTTATCTTTGCATGAACTTACCCGCTTGGTGTGATGATTGACATAATGAGTGTGATGTCCAGGATGAGTGTGATGATTGACATAATGAGTGGTGCTCGATAGTCAGCTCTGGGTACCCGTCATGGCCCCCTAGTCGGGTCGTGACACTTTGAGTGTGTTTTTGGTCCGGAAAGTGAAATAACTATTTAAAGACCTTATATGTATTTTTTTTTCTAAAAAAGACTCAACTCTTTTGAAAAGAAATAAAGGGACCTTTTTTATAAAGCCATTCAGTGATATGCCATGACTTCGTATACAATTTTAAACCCATTTTAAGCAAATAAAAATAAAATCAACTTTGAAACTCGAAGGTCAACCGCATTCTGCGGATTGTTAACAGCGGGCTGCCTAACACCTACCCCTGGGAATCACTTGAACCCTTACTCGAACTCTAGTTTAAAAAGGTTTTATCTTTTGTTTGAATAAACCATTTTAATTTGGTTTTCCAAATTTCCATAAATAAATTGGGTGGCGACTCTAAAAATAAATAAATCCAAAAGAGTCCACAACTACAAAGTAGCTTTTATGCCTCGCATAAAAGTGAACCGTAACAATGATCCTAATGAGGAAACTATCTCACATGTTTTCCTAAAATATGGCATTGCATAATATATCTGGAATACCTTTTGTGGGTCTATGGGATTGAATATTCAAAACTTACAGCTGAGTCAGGTCATTAACTTATCGTGGGATGCTCCAGTAAATCTGCATGTAAAGTACATTTTCCAGGAAATACCAGCTATGATTGTGTGGGAACTATGGAAAACAAGAAACACCATTAAACATGGTGGAAAAATGTCCAGGGTAAAATTATTGTACCAAATCATGCACTTCATCATTAAGTTCATGAAGGTTACAAGAGGCAACTTGAAGTATGCATCATAAAAATGGAGTATACTAGTACACTCCCTTCAGACCTATACCCCAGGAATCAAGGTGATACAAGTGAATTAGAGGCCCCCTGAAGTTGGATGGATGAAGTACAATATAGATGGGACTAATAGGGGAAATCTTGAAAGAGGATCTTGGGATTTCTGCTTAAGGGATGAGAATGGAAACTTAGTTGCTGCTAGGGCAAAGGAGATGACTAATCCACAATGCACCAATACTTAGGTAGAAGCTATGTCTATCTTACAGGAAATGAGACATGCAGAGGAGAGTCAATATTAATAGGTGATAATTGAGATTGCTTGCCGGTTACTGAAGAACTCAATTCTCAGAATTTGGGAAATTAAATAACTTGGCTGATAACTGAGTTGGTAGAAGAGATTTGGAAGAGAATGATCAATAGATCAGTTAGAATCCGACATATTCACAGAGAAGGCAATCAAATGGCCAATCACCTCACAACTGTAGCACTAGGTGAAGGGGATAGAAGTGTGAATTCTTTTCTTGAATTGGGAGTAAAGGGAAGGAAACTTATTAACAATGATAAGCTCAACATTCCCGATTTGAGAATCAAATCATGCAGGAGATAAAGAGGATGAATGGTAGAAGGAAGAACAACACTGGCTTTCTGCCAAATCACAAGAAAGGGGGAGGGCAATGAAAGTAATTTTTTTATCTAGCCTAATTTTCTTTTCTGCAGGAATAAAAGCAGCTCCTTAGAGGAATCACTATGTGTCTCATAGCATTCATCCGATAAGCGTTCAATGTTTGGTATCAGTACCATTGGGTACTCATTCCATTGAGCACGAATCATATGGATGTAATAGGCAACAGGATAGAAAGACATGCAAAATTCAACAACAATCAAGAACAAAATGCGGAGGAAAAAAGCAAAGCATCAGCAAGATACATCACACAATAACAACAACAACAACAACTAGAAACCAACAACAGCTACAAATCCAAGATCGACACTTTCAAACGCAAACCAATAGTACAAGTCGGAATACAAAGTAAAAAGGAAACATAATTGTTATAGTTGAAATGAAGATGAAAATACCAGAAAAACAAAATGCAACTCCATTGGTTATGGCGAGATTCAAGATGGAGCTTCAGCTACCCACTTGATTGTTACACCCCTCGTGTTCGTAGTGGTAGAACCTATAGTTTTTGAGTCAGGTACGCCCATGCAATAGAGACCCGAGCCTGAGTTTAGAGGTAAAAAGTGTCTTACCCCATGTACGAGGGTACCAGAAGATATTCCTGGCAATTTATAGAGTTAAAATTTGAACGAATCGAATCGACGTGATCTGAACTGAATCAAAAAATCTGCCGGACACCAGTCATCTTCGACGGGTCGTCGACATGTTCGACGGACCATCGACGTGCGACGTTGATAGGATCCCACAGCCTTGCATCTGCAGGCGCAGGTCGACGGGCAAGTCAACGGATCGCTGACATGTCGATGGACCATCGACCCGCTCGTCGAACCGACGCTGTAGCCTTTTTAGCTTCCAAGTATAAATAGGTGGTCCACGACCCTATTTCATATTTTTCCTCCCCTCCAAATTAGAAAACCCTAATATATTCTCTCCCAATATTTTCCATCATGTTAGTGAAGATTTGACAAAACTCGGACCCCGTAAACCCGAGATGGTGAAGGAAGGTTCGTTTCTAGGGTTTCTTGAGTTATGGAGTTTAGGGAGTTGAAGTTGAAGTGATTCTTGGGATTCTTGACACCTCAAGGTATGTAAATAATTTCTACCCTTATATTTAAGTTGGTTATCAAGAGTTTTATTGATGTTAAGTGAAGAGAAGGTAATTGTGGAAGTGTTGAGTTGATGAAGAGCAATGTAGTGATATAGGGTTATTTTAAGAGATGATTGTAAATGGGTTTACGTATATTTTGATATATATATATGTTTTGTCATTGTTGATGTGAGTATTGTAGTTGATGTGGGATCGAATGAGAAGCTAGAGAGTGGTAAGCTTGCAAAGGAAATTATTGTCTATAGTTCGTTGAGCTTTATATGCATTTGAGGATGGTTAGTGTTTAAGTAAATAGCCTTATTAAGCCCTATGTTACCTTAATTGTAGATTTACAAGTTCAAAAGTAGAGGTTGGGCGATAGGAGATACTCCAAGGTATGTTAAGGTCATTCCTTTCTTCTTTTGGCATGATCCTATGATATGATCCAACAAGTAAGCGAGCTTCCATATTACCCTACTCTTAGAAGCATTAGAAGTACTTGGGTACTTTTGATGTTCATGTACCCCATTTATGAGTAATCTTTTCTTCCATGGGTCCGAGCCTTTATGTAGTCAGTTCTGTGCATACAGCTTAGTCATGCATTACATTCATTATATATTTATGTACGCTGACCCGTGACATATCAGGCGTTATATATGCTAATATTAGATATATGTAAAGTATAAGAAGAGATATAGGCGTTATATACGCATTACTACTATGATGATATTGATTATGGCCACAGAGGAGCCAATATGATATGACGAGATGCCATAAAGGCTTACAGGCGTTATATACGCACATACATCAGGCGTTATATATGCACTCATATAGATGCAGGACCATCATTGATAGGTATGAGCATGCATATTATGTGCCCACAGAGGCATTATCTGGCCAATTTGGCAGATGAAAGTGCATTAGTTCATACAAGTACATGCGGTCGGTCATTTCAAGAATGAGTTCGAGCATCTTATCCATGACTCTCGTATATATACGTTGTTCTTATGCCTTACATACCCGGCACATAATCCGCACTGACTCCCGGTTGCTCGGGAGGCTGAGTTCATGCCGGGCACATGGAGACACGAACAGTGGTCCGGCTCGCAGGGACCTCTAGATCTGGCAAGTGGTCGAAGACTCCATTTGATCCGAGCTACGATCCGTTTGTATGCCCTTTTTGGATGTGTATACATACGTATGACGGTGGCCCCGTCCGTCTTTTTCTCTGCAATTTTTATTCCGCAGGTCCGTAGACAGAAGCTTGTATGTAGTAGTCAGATGATGTAGCCTTGCTTCTTATTCTTTTGTGTACGTATACGTAGCGACCCTTAGCCGGCTTGCACCTTTCTTCCGCATGTCATGTATATATATATGCAGATTATACAGTAGTTCGATGTTTATAGCATGAGACCGGATGGCCATTTATGGGCTTTTGATGCTCAGTATGTTTCAGATACGTATCTAGGGGTGTTTGGTCGCTAGAGGCCAGACTCCCGTCACGGCTCAATCGGTTTCGTTGCTTACGTGTGGTATCGTAGCGGGGGGCCGTCCTAGGGTTGTCTATAGACCATGTCTAGTAGACTCTTGTTTATGGGTGTGTTTTGCACCACACTCATAAACAGGAGGCTACAGGACATTTAGGATGATGTCATTCCTTCTGTTATATCCCGCATTTTGTACATTGGGATGTTCCGAGCTAGTTGTGATAAGTTAAGGACAAGACTATTCCGGGATACGAGGTTGAGACTTTTGACATTCGATTTTGTTTTAAGGCATAAGTTGCTTATGATTTTATTGGCATGGAATATTAAGGAAAATTTGGGGTTAAAAGCTAATTATGGAAAGTTGACATTTCATGAAACAAGCCACAATGTGGCCGTGTGGCTTATGGGTGGTTCCCACCCATGGCTTGGCAAATTTTAATTCATCCAAGCCATGTGTGGGCCATGGTACACATGGATGAATAATATATGTGGATATTAGATAACTAATTGCTCATATTCATCATCTTTCCAACTCTAGAAACTTAGAGAAAGAAGGAGAGAAACATTCGGCCATAAGCTAGCCTAATTGGTGTCCAACAAGCTTGATCAAAAAAATAACTTTCTCTTAGCATTTCAACCAATTGGAAGGTCTTAATTAACGTGGAGTAGTTGTTGGAGTAAGCCAACCATTCGTTCTTACAAGACACAACCCTAGCCAAGTTGAAGAGCTAAGTGGAAAAGGTAAGGTTCAATCTTCTTTTACATCGTTTAATATTCAAGGACTCTGGGTAATTAAAATAAATTATGCGAGGTTAAAAATTAGGTATCAACAACTGCCCCTTCCGTGTTCGAGGATGGCAGGACCATCCCTAAGCAATGAAATTTGACTAACCTTGATTTTTGACTGACCCAATTGAAGGATGTATCCTTAAAAACCAGTATAAGGGAGTCAAAGATAAGTATACTGATGTTGGGAGGAAGTTGCGGTAGAGTGAGAATTTGCCTTAGCTCTATAATTCTAAATTTATACTGTAGGATTTGAAGAAAGGAAATTAAAGGAAGAGTTTTGATAGGAGCTCGAAGATGTTCTGGGTTATGAATTAGTTGAACTATGATTATTAGCTTATTATAAGCATAACCCTGCTACGAGGAATAATAAAGATGGTGAGGAAGCGTTACGTATGTACGTACTTAAGAGATTGTGTTGAGGATATTGTTATAGCTGATCTTGGAAAAGATTTGGGATGGATAGCTTGAGAAAAATAACCGTTAAGAGTAGGGACTCATTAGTTATAAAGTACGGGGAGTCAGTGTAAGTGGGATTATGATGATGTTGTAAAGGATCAGAGAGCCTAGCCAATGAATTACAAGGAGACAATATAGTGCGTATAAAAGATCAACGAGTATAAGAAGGGATAGCTCGAGGAAGCATCGAAGGAGTAAACAAGGGAGTTGCCCATTAATAGGGAAATCAAGAGCGAGAAAAAGAGAGTATTTGCAGGATAGAAAGTAGCCGTGACATAATAAGGCAAGATTACTGTAACGGGGACCAAATGAGACCGGGATACTGGTTGATTTTTAATTATGTACATGAGAACAAAAGAGCTCCAGCTTGAGACACCATTGTCCTCAGGTACGTGATTCTTCGTTGAATAATTTCTTGGTCGTGTGTGGCCAATATGAGTATTGATGTTGTAGCCCTGTGAGGCATTGCATATTTTGGGTTGTTGTGACAAGATGGTGGTGGTACAATTACAGGGAAAACTCTGGCAAAATTTTTGTAGAAATCCCTAAGAGCTTAACATTCGTGGACGAATGTTCCTAAGGGGGCAAGAATGCTACACCTCGAATTTTTTTTTTCTTTTTGCGTCTTTTGCATTGTAAGTAAACTAAAGTAAGCTCGAAGAGGTCATGGAACATTTATAAGGCTAATGAATACTCTTAAAAAGTGTTAAGAAAGTATCTAAAGGTTCCGAGATTAAGCAAATCGAAGAAAATAAGTTTGTCAAAAATTTGGAAAAAGTTGACAGAATTTTGGGTCAACTTTGGAGAGGTATATCACCGGGTATATGAGGAGTTTTAAGGTGTTTCAAAAGCCTAAAATTAATTTCGCCGAGTCTAGTTTTCAACGAAATAAACCACTAATTGATAAAACATTAGAGTAGAGAATTATGGACGTTACAAGTTAAGCCCTTGCACTAACAGCCCTATCACCTTGCCCTATACTTTGCCGCTGAGTCTGGGCAGCAACCAATTAAGTAAGAAAATGAATGGCCTCTTTCACATCTTGGCCTGAAGCATCCGGTGGAGGAGCTGGAGGTGCTGGAGTTGGGGCTGAGGCTCCCTCACGCTCCTCAGACATAGGCACCGAATGGGAGTACTGAGATTGAGCCACATTCTGGGACTCACTTTCCTCTACAACCGCTGGCGGTGCTCTTTCAGCCCGCTTTTTTACCACTGTCTTGCCCTTTTGGGCTGCCGTAGCCTTTCTCTTTACAGGCATTTCTGAATTATATAATACACGGTTAAGGAAAAAGAAGTTCTTATATCATAGCTCTATCGCACGATCTTATAAAGAAAGAAGGTCATTCATTCCTAAAATGCCCGCAGCCTCTTGTTTAAAAGGGTGGCGCGCAACACGCACATAACCAAGACTCTACTGGACACGGCTCGTAGACACACCCTAGGATAGAACAGCTCTGATACCACTTTTGTCACGACCCAACTGGAGGGCCGCGACGGGCACCCGGTGCTAACCCACCCGGGGACCTCTTAACGTACTTTCACAATTACATCTAGATGTGCCACATAGATAAATCATACTTTCTATCCATTATTCATACTAATTCCATTGGGCAACAAGACATATATATCATCACCAATAACAATACCCATATCAATGTACATAAGCCGACGAGGCTAACGAAATGATATACACAAGACTAGCCAACAAGGCCAATTACATCTAACCATATACCCATGTCTACGAGCCTCTAAGGAGAGTCTATCATATCGTATAGGCGGGACAGGACCCCGCCGTGCCCATAAATATATACACAAAAGAATAAATACCAAAAGTTGTAGCTCCGAATGAAATGGAGCTCTGTTATGTAGTCCCTGAATAAAAAAGCTATGGATCAAGCCTGTCTCCCTGGCCACCTGCGGGCATGACGCAGCGTCCATAAACAAAAGGACATCAGTACGAAGAATGTACTGAGTATGTAAAGCATGATCAACATCATTATGAAAGCATAATAAACAGCATAAGAAATAGCATAGGATGGGAGATAGTAGTATCATCGTCATAAACACTTACTTGCTTTTCATAGGAACTTTCCATTTCTAATGCATGATTGTGTACATACATCCATATCCGTATTCGTATTCATATCCGTACTCATTTACATTCCATATCCATATTCGTATTCGTAGTCATATTTCCATTCATACTCGTATTCATTTACATATTCATATTCATAGCATTTCCGCATTCATAGCCTATTCGTAGTCATATTCATATCATATACATAGCATACCCGACCATGAAGGTTCGGTGTTGCACATACCCGGCCATGTCAAAGCTCGATGAGTATACATACCTGGCCCTACCAAGGCTCAGGGTTATCCGTACCCAACTGCAGTGGTGCGCGCGCAATACATATCATACCTGGACTTATAAGCTTTGGGTAATAGCTTATAATGGGTCATGAATGTGGGAACAGAAATGTTCATCCTACTAACAGGATCTCTTTAGTTACCTAATCCAGTTACAAACACTCAACATGACCTCATGAGTAATATTGATCAAGGATATTAGACAGCAAAGGACAGCAACTATGAGGAACTTCATACAACACCTCTTCTTGAAAGATTTTCAGTGAGATTAGATACCATAGCACCTGGTGAGAGCTTGAGGTGACTGATAATGGCATCAATCCAAAGAAGGAGTGTTCTTGTTTGCAGTTCCTTCATTGTTACACTTGGCTGTTCAAACAAGGCTTAGATTTTTTTGATTTCCTAGGATAGAGTAGTATAGTTTATTTTCAATTTTCTTTCATTTTGTTCTGTAAATATCTTTGATTACTTTTTAATAAAATCCAACAGCATCAGGCTGATTGGTTTTGCCTAAAAAAAAATGACCCATTTTCTATATCCCTCTACAATCCAAGTGTTTCAACTTTTCAATACCTTAAACAACATGAAATACCATAAAACTTACCTTAGATGGTGTAGGAATGAACCTTGGGTGGAAACACTTCGCTTGAGCAAAACCCTAGTTCACCTCCAATGGAATCTTTTGTAGTCCTCTAACCCTTGGAAGCTTTCTAACACATAAACACTTGTTTCTAGGCTTTGATCTTTGTGTTCTCTTGGACTTGAATGGAATATGCTTAGAGAAGGGTTTTGAGCTCTCAATACTTATAGAATATGAAAAATAAAGTAAAAGAACCCAAGGCATCTATTTATACAAAAACTAAAAATCAGCCCATCGGGTACTATACGGACACTTATATGGTCCGTACAATATTGTACGGCCCGTATAAGTGGCCGTGGTTCACCTTCCTGATAATCATCTCCCTGCTGGGAGTTATACGGACCCCTTATACAGACCGTATAAATTTATACGGACCGTATATGTGGTCGTATAACTCCATTTCTCTTAAATGGATTCCGTCGTTTCGTTCGATCTCCAATCCTTATGGAACCTTCTTGACACTTGTTTGGCACCTCATTAACAATCTAAGAGACATTATAACTCTTCTCCAAGACATCGTTAAGTCATCATTAACTTGGTACTCGTAAATCCTTTCCGATACATAACGTATACCTTGTCTTTTCTTGGCAACTTTCTTCTCTTACCTCGAATGTCTTTGAAATCTCAGTTAGCATCATCAAATGCTATTTCTCACTTATTGAAATATCATATACTTCATGCCCTTCGTTAGTCTACTTACTGTGCATTAACGAAAGATTTTCTGAGGTGTAACAAGGTGGTATCCAGGCCCGTATCTATGCTTTAGCTAGATGACAGGATCTTGAGTCCTCCCCGGATGTGGTTACAGGTATACTATCTGTATTTTCTCATGATGTGTATGCATTGATAGATCCGGTTTCTACGTTATCTTATATCACTCCGTATATTACTGGTCGTATTGGGGTGAAACTCGAGCCAATTAAACCTTTCGAGGTATCTACTCCGGTTGGTGATCCCGTGATAGCTAGACAAGTGTATAAAAATTGTGCAATTGTGATATGTGACCGCAAGACTAAAGTTGACTTAGTTGAGCTATGATTATGGGTATAGATTGGTTGGCCTCATGTTATGCTAATGTTGATTGCCAAATGAAAGTAGTTCGATTTCAATTTTCGGGAGAGCTCGTGCTTGAATGGAAGGGTAATATAGCATCTCCAAAAGGTAGGTTTATTTCCTACCTTAAAGTGAGGAAGATGATAGCTAAAGGCTATATTTATCACCTAGTCCGAGTTCGTGACACCGAAGCAAAGCCACCTACTTTTCAATTCGTCCCGATAGTGGACGATTTTTCGGATATATTTCCAGGTGGAACTTCCAGGCCTTCCTCCGGATAGAGAGATTGATTTTGCTATTGATGTGTTGCCAGACACCCAGCCTATCTCTATTCCCCCCTTACCGAATGGCACCTGCAGAACTGAAAGAGCTAAAGGCACAATTGAAAGATTTGCTTGAAAAAGGATTCATTAGGCCTAGTTCATCACCGTGGGGAGTACCGATCCTTTTTGTACGAAATAAAGATGGTTCTCTACGAATGTGCATTGATTACAGGCAGTTAAATAAGGTGACGATAAAGAATAAATATCCTCTTCCAAGAATTGATGATTTGTTTGATCAATTCGGGGACCAAGT
>NC_081347.1:34999154-35007635 GCF_029784015.1 Lycium ferocissimum | reverse complement strand
TTACCTTCCTCACTTGTTCTTCATTAGGCTAGAACTATATTACGCACTTGAGCGCCTTGCTTGCTCCAACAACTATCCCATGTTGACGAGGGCCTTCCATGAGTAAGAAAGCTAGAAGAAAAAGTTCTCCATGATCAACTTTAGGGGCTGGTTCGGCCAGCCCCTCTCTTGGTCGTTTTTTCTCCTTCTTTTTTCTCTCTTCATTTTTCTTGAAATTTCTAGGAGGTGGAATGAAAAAATATGACTTGCATAGGTTATCACTTATACATATATATAAATAAATATATGGCACATGCCAAGCACATGCTCCATGTCTTTCTCTTCTTTTTCTTTTCTTTTTTTTTTTCCACTTCTCTAGAATTTTCTTAAAGATGAAAATGATTATCCTAATCATCCAATTCCCATATCTTTAAATTCAATGTGGCCATGGCCCACATCACACTCTAATTTCATGAAATTTGAATTTTTCCATAATGCATTTTTAGTCCCAAATTTTTCCTTAATGTTTCCTTCCAACTAAATCATAAACCACTTGTCATAAAACAAAGTCGGAAAATAGCCTCGCCCATAATTTGTCGCAACTAACTTAAAATATTCCGACGTACGAAATGCGGGATATAACATGTGCCTTTTCATATGTATAGTAAAACTGTCACATCACTCTCAATGATCAATTCATCAAGTACCATGTATCAAATAGTATCACAAGTTCAACAAGAAGATTATATTAACTTCTTCACTAATATCACATCACAATGTATGTCTCAACGTATTCCAGTTCATTAGTATGTATGGACTATGAACAATTAGCAATATCAATGTCAACTACAAAGCATCATGCCACAAGTCTTCGAAACCATTTCCATCATGTGTGAGCGCATAATGCATAAATGAGTGTAAACATGGTAAATCGAACCACTAAAGGAACAGTAAAGGTACAAGTCACAAAGCCACAAGTCATATCAATACTTAGATCAACTCAGCCATGAAATGAATCATACATACCGTCTCAACCAACAAAATTGTCTATGTCCCTCGTCACTTCCACATATAGCAAGTACGCCTCACAACTAAGTCTTGTATCACTAAGATGCTCCATTTCTCTATATATTATCATCAACAGTAAATCATACATCAAGTGTTCATCTACGTACTATAATAAATATATAAATCACAATTCAGGTCTAAACTCAACATCCTTCCTTTCTCCGATGATATGTGTCACAATAAGAGAGAATTGAGACAACACGACAATTTAGGTAATAAGTCTAATCACAATACCAAGGCAACGAGCCACCATCAACAACAATCAACCTAAAAGAAATCTATCCCGAATCGCCACAGTGTGAATACAACTACACCTCATATTTCAGTACATAAAGTAATGGTGACGAGCCCACAAAATCAGAAGTCATACCAACCTAGCTAATATCCAACCAAAACACCATGTCCAAAGACCTAATCATGCTTTGTATTGCTTTCTACGCAATACATACATTTCGCTAATCAAAGTCTAACTAAAGTAAGCCATTACCTATCTGGAATGCAGAACAGGAGCCACGAACTACTCCACACGAGCCTTCTATTTTCGAGGCGCCTCATAACGGTCAAAGTCTAACAATATGATGCTAAGTAAGCAACAAACCATGTATTTAAACAAGAACGAAAATTTGGGGAAGAAGACCCACTTATTTCTACCCTCTTCAATGGATGAAACCATCCTTTAACGGTGAATTATCATAACTTCTATCTCTACAATCATTAACCTTCAATCCATGGGTTTCTAATCAATTTACCCTTCCAAACAGATTTTAGGACAAAATTTCCATTTTTATTAGAACCCTAAGTCTCAACATGCAATTTCAACCATAAGAAATCAAATTCCCCTCCTAGAAAGTGATAATCTATACTCCTAGATGATTAATCACCAACAAAATCAACAACCCACCAATTATTTAAGGGTTTACTAATTCTATGTTTCTAGGATTTTCACCCACCATTGATGGACCTTAAAATAATCATGGAACTTGAAGAAGAAAGGAAAAAGAACAAATAAAGATGGGGACTTACCCTCCAAGATGCTTTCACCAAAGAATGAAATGAATTTTGCCTCTTTCTCTCTTGAAAACTAACTTTGGGGTCTTGGGAATAATGGTTCGGAGTTAAAATATAAAAATAGGGAATCCTGCCCCCATCGGTCACTACAGCGGTCACCAAGGCCACTACAGCGGTCACCAAGGACACTACAGCGGTCCCGTTATAGCGGCCCTTTGGTCGCTGCCAGCGGCCAGCTGGAACAGCCCAAACGAAAATGGGCGTAACTCCCTCATCCGAAGGCGAAACGTGACGATTCTTTTTCCTATAGCTTCGTAATTTCGATATAGATCTAATGGTCCAAACCTTACCCAAAAAAATTTCGGATAATCAATATGGAGCCATTTCTATCGATAGACCTCTGGCAAAAATATCGAATATGAGCGCGACAAAACCCAAACCCATCCGAAACTCTTCGGAACCTCACCAAAACTTGTGGACAAGTTCAAAATCATCATATTAACATGTTGGAACTTTCAAAACATCGACACAGGGTCATCCTAACCTGACGTTAACCATGGTCAACTCTAACTCGGTAAATTAACTAGCTTCTCCATCAATAACTCAATTTACCCTCGAACCTTGCGAAAACCAACCCAGTGACTTCATTAAGTCATAGATCATACTAAAGAGACTTGGGGAAGGGTTAACAAGGTTAAATTGGTCAAAATACTATAACGACTAAATGGGTCATTACATATTCGCAAGGAGCCATCCTTCTTTCTTACAAATAACACCGACGCTCCCTGCGGCGATGTACTAGGTCTGATAAAACCCTTCTCAAGTAAATCTCTCAATTGCTCCTTCAATTCTCTCAACTCCGCAGGTGCCATTCTATAAGGAGGAATAGATTTTGGCTGAGTATCTGGCAATAAATCAATAGTGAAATCAATCTCTCGCTCTGACGGAATGCCTAAAAGCTCATTTGGAAACACCTCTGGGAACTCATTAGCCATAGGGATAGATTGAAGGGTCGGTGACTCTGCTTGTACATCCTGAACCATAACCAAGTGATAAATATACCCCTTTATAATCATATTCCTTGCCTTAAGGTAGGAAATAAACCTACCCCTCAGCGAAGCAGCCTTGCCCTTCCACTCAAGAACTAGCTCTCCCGAAAACTGGAATCGAACTATCTTCGTTTGGCAATCAACATTAGCGTAACAAGACGCCATCTAATCCATACTCATGATCACACCAAAATCAATCATGTCTAAATCAATCAAATCTACTAAGGTACGGTGATTACAAACTATCCCTACACAGCCTCAATATATCTGCCTAGCTATGACTGGATCACCAGCTGGTGTCAACATCTCAAACGGTTTAATCGATTCAGGTTCTATCCAAAACTTGCCGGCGACAAATGGAGTAACATATGATAAAGTGGAACCTGGGTCAATCAATGCATATACATCATAGGAGGAGACTGATAATATACTTGTGACGACATCAGGAGATGACTTACGATCCTGCCTACCAACCAATGCATAAATGCAGTGCTGAGGCCCACTCGAGCTAGAGGCTCCACTCCTCCCTCTACCACGCCCTGCTGGAGTCTGAAAACCTTGCCTCGAAGTTCGTACTACAGAAGAAGAACATGCTACGGACCCAGTAGGCTGAATAATACCTACACCACCTCTCATCGGATACAGCTGCACCACGTGCCCTGACTAGCCACAAGCATAACAAGCATCCGATCCCTGTCGACACTGACCTGCGTATAACTTACCACACTGGGCACACCGTGGTAACGGGGGCTCACCTTACCGGATGCTAGTCTGTACTAAGAAACTAATGCTTTACAACTTTGACCCGCTCCTGAATAAAAAGACCGATCAAATCTCAGACCTGAAAACCGCGGAGGTGCACTCCCGGCCAGATGAAATGGATATTGGGAATGCTGATGTCTCTGTCATCCCCTTAACTCAACAACTATATCTAGAGATCTAGCCCTCTTACCATGACCCCGGTTACGCTCGCACTCTGTCCTCCACTGACGCTTACGATCCTCTAAATTCTGTGCATATGCCTGTATACGGGAAATATCCATACCCGGCTGTAATGCAGCCGTCGTACACTCGTCAATCAAATATGGCCCTAGACCTACCATGAAACGATGAACTCTGTCGTCCATCTCCACCACCATGGCTGTGGCATATCTAGCCAAAGAATCAAAATACGCACAATACTCTTGAACACTCATACTGCCCTGCTCAATATGCAAGAACCTATCTGCTCGGGTTCGTTCGTCTTCTTGTAGTAAATAATGGCAAATAAAAGCATTAAAAACTCTCGCCAAATGGCTGGAGGGGTATTTTCTCCCCTAGATAGCTCCCATATCTGCTACCACTGAGCTGTAATATCACGGAGCCTATACGAAGCTAACTTCATTGACTCGACCTCATCCGCGTGCATAACCCTCAAGGTCCTCTGCATGCCATCAATAAAGTCCTGGGGGTCCATATTTTGCTTCAACACCGAAAACTCCGGAGGATCTAACCCGAGAAGAGTCTTAACCCTCGTGCTACCAGCTCGGTCCACCTGATCAACACCAACTCCTTGCCGGCAGCCTAAGCGGCTACCAATCTAGTCAACAGCTGTATAGCATCCCGCATATCCTGGCCCGGTACATCTGGCTGAAGAACGGCGGCAGGTGCTGGAGGCAGGATATGTGAAGTCTGAGATGGGCTCTCACTCTGAATCTCATCCCGAGTGCTAGTTGCCCATTGAGTATGGCTAGTGGCCTCACCAGACACTCTCTTGCCCTTCTGGGCAGCTGTAGCTTTCTTACGAGGCATCGCTGAAATCAGAAAAAATCATTAGAAGGCAAACTCTTAACTCATGGCTCTATCACACGATCTAAGACACAAGGAATGAAAATTTCCTAAATGTCCCGCAGCCTCCCGTTTATAAGTGTAGTGCACAACACACCCATAAACAAAACTCTACTAGACACGGTCTGTAAACAACCCTAGGATGTAACTGCTCTGATACCACTTCTGTCATGACCCATGCCAGTGAATCATGACGAGTGCCTGATCCCTAATGGCCAAACACCCCTATACTAGTAACTGGATAACAAGGGCCCACAAATCACTCACTCTAAAATATACTAACATATGAAATGGTGACATCATGAAATCTATATAAACTGTACACACACACACACACACACAGAGATATATATATATAGTGAAAGAGCAGTGCAAGCCGACTAGAGTCGCTACATATCTTTATGCATAAAGAGATACGAATCGACAAGGCTATGTCATCCAAATACATAGACTATCTATGGGCTCTAATGGAATAGAAAAACTGTAGAAAGGACGGGACAGGGCCCCATCATACCCATATGCATATACATCTCCAAAGAATGGCATACCAAAATGGATTGCAGCTCCGAATCAAATGGAGCGCACCAACTACTGCTGAGTAAAGGTCCTACTGAGCGGGACCACCTGTCTGTCTACCTGTACTTGCGGGCATGAAGCAGTCCCCTAAGAAATAGGGGAGTTAGTATGGACAATGTACTGAGTATGTAAGGCATAAGAACATCAAGTACATAAGAATCATGAGGGACATCTAAACATGAAAGCTAAATCTCTATATTCGAATGCATCCGTAACTAAAGATTTGGTACATCTGCATAACGTAACAGTGCCTCGCAGGCTGTATGATATGCATAGGTCATGATATAACTCTTAGTGCTGTGGAACGTACAGCCCGATTCATATCCCATATGTTAGTGCCGGGGAACGTACGGCCCGATCCGTATATCATATAATAGTGCCGAGGAACGTACGGCCCGATCCATATTTCATCATCATCATTGTGCACCAGTTGATTAGGTGGTAATGTGTATATAACGCCTATCCCTTTCCCCATACCCCATATACATATAGTATACGCATATATAATGCCTTTTGGTCATAGGTCAATGTGCATTTATATAAATGAATGCACTGCATAGACAAACTAAATACATAAAACTCTCAGAGCGACATAAGGTCATACTACCTCCGATGAACATCTTTGAGCTAACATCATCAGTGACCCATGAACAAAAGGAAAAATCATAGCGGGGTATAGGAACATCAAAACTGAAGTATTCCTAGTAGTTCTAAGAGTAGAGTAATATGGAAGCTCGTTTACTCGTTGATTGGTTCATATCATACAATCATGCCGAAATGAAAGAAGGGACAACCTTAACATACCTTAATGTCTCCTTAGTCACTTAACGCTCTCCTTCCACGTTCGCAAAGTCTACATTCAAGAGGAGTTAGACTAAGGTTAGGTCTAGAAGACACTACTTAAGTTCCAACTAGCGTAATTAACGAATTAACGAAAATTGGGCAGCATTTTCTTTGTTTTATCGACTTTGGCTATATCATAAAATAGCTCCCAATCAACAATGACATTATCATCAATTTCGTAATTAAGAGACTCCATTACATGCTCAAAACACCTTTTCATAATCCACACACAACAACAATTTCAATACAACTCTATATACACTCGTATATCGCACTTCCTCATCATCATTACTACCATTCATAGCAAGATTATACCCAAATTACTCTAACAATTACAACTCAAGTTAATCTACTACACCCAATATCATCAAATCCACATTTGAACTTCCTTTTTCACTTTCTTTCCTCAAACAAGTTGATTACAATCAAACATTCTCAATAATACGAAGACAGACATGAAAACTAACCTTTTATTACTTGAAAACAAGCCTTGTATCAAGTTACCAACTTGAATGAAACCCTAACTTCAACACCCAAGTAATTCTAGAATTCTACAAACCCTAGTGAGCCTTCCAACACTTGAATCTATTGATTCTTGCCATTTGATCTATGACTCTCTTGGGATTGAGTGGAATATGCTTGGAAGAAGGTTCTAGAGCTTTCAAGACTTGGGGAAATGCAAGAAATGAAATAAATTAACAAGGGTCGTCCATATATAAAAAGAGAAAAACTGGCCCAACCCGATTATACGGTCATTTATACGTCCCGTATAACTTATAAGGTCCGTATAAATGGACCGTATAATCCCACCATGGACTCACCCTTCTCTAGAAGTATTCTATGCACAAGTATACGGGCCGTATAATTGTTATACCCCGCGTTTTCAGAGCATGAGTTTGACGTGTACCTCATCGTAGTAATGAGATGTTTTGAAAGGCACAAGCCATGGAAAATACGTAACAACGAAGAAAAAGGGTGAATTACGATCTCGTAAGTCGTAATCGGGAAAGAATATTTGTAAACACGGGAACATGGCCATTATTAGTGTAATAAGTGATAAATATCATGTATGGAGAATTTCGGAATATTTCGGGATTGAGCAAATTGAAGAAAATAAGTTCGACGAAAATTTGAGAAACGCGGGACGGATTTTAGTTAACTTTGGAGGCGCATATCTCATAGTATATGTGGAGTTTTAAGGTGGTTCAAAGTCCTAAAATGAAGTTCGTGAGTCTAGTTTGTAATGCAACCAACCGTTCATTGATAGGACATCGGAGTAGAGAATTATAGACGTTACAAACTGAACTGTCGACGCAGAAACAGTATTCCCCGCGGCACGCTAAGATTACCTTACGGTGCCGCTACTGATCTTGCTTCTGACAAGTCTGTAGCTACGTAAAACCGACCCGGTCCGTTTTAAGGGATAAAATTCTCATTTCTTTTCAGCCAAAGCTCCAAAATTTCCAGAAAAATTCGAACAAAAAAAGGGGAAAAAAATTCCCAAGCCTTCAACTTGATTTCAATCATAATTCTCTCTTGAATTCTTGTCAAGTTCGATTCTCCGAAGTGGTATAATTATTTTGGTAAGAAACTATCTTTGGTGGCAAGGGAATTTATTGGAGAAAGGTAAGAATTTTATGTTCTTTTCATGGTTATGGATGATTTGTGAAGTGTTATAGTATGTGGAAATGAATGGAACCCAAGAAATATGTATGTGCATGTGTGTGGCCGTGGGTTTGCATGGTTAGTCGTGGGTGTTATGTTGCATGGAAAGAAAGTGGATTAATTCTATGTAGTGCGTTAGTTGTTGTTGTAATGTATGGAAAAGTAATGAAGTTCATGAAAGTTGTAGGTTGGTTGGGATGGCCGAATATGGGTGTGTTGTTTGTCAAAGAATGAACAAATTTTATTTAGTGTAACTTGGTTGTTGTTGTATGGATTTTATGGTGAAAATGATGATTTAATGATCCAATTTGAAGTAAAGAACATTATGGGCTGCTTTGAAGATAATGTGAATTTAGTGTAGTTTCATGTATTTGTAAAATTAATGTTGTTAAAGATAGATTGTTAGTAGGTTTTTGAATTTTGGAAAAAAAGAAATGCGTTTTGATTTTGATTAAGGTTTGGGGTT
>NC_081347.1:34980558-34999054 GCF_029784015.1 Lycium ferocissimum | reverse complement strand
TTTCCGACGCACGAAAATACGGGATGTAACAGATTTCATGAAGTAGTAAATCATAAGCTTGAATCTCTAATCTAGACTAAGATTGATTAAGGATAAAGGGGGATAGTTCGAAATAAGAGCAAATAATTTGGGAGTTATGTTGAGGCTGTACAATGTGAAGTCGACTCGAGGGTTATGTATGAATTGGTAAGTTCTAATATGTCATAGGCTATATGGGACATTGGTTGGATAACAGATACGAAGACTCTAGTGGTTATTGTGTCTTTTGCGGCTGGTGAGAGATGATATTATTTGTTTTACTATATTTTCGTATTTACCTATGTGGTTATTGAGCTTACTTATATGTTTGTTGGTTGGTGTTCCCGAGTTGTACGGCATCTTGCTAAGATAAGGCTTAGTTTTTCGAGATCTCTGAGTTAAATTCTGTCGTATTAAAGAAATGGTGATCTTAGTTAAATTAGTTGTCTAAGTCAAAAAAGGGTTAAGTATGAACTTAGTGAAGCAGGTGTCTGAGTCCTAGTTTGTTGAGATAGATATGAGGAATAAGTAATAAATTGATGGTAGTTGAGATTTATCTAAGAGTTGATACACTTTTGTGACTTCCTGATAAATAGTAAAATTGTCATAATGTGAGAAATATAAGGATGTTAAATAGTTCCAATAGGACGAGATGTTATGAAGAGTGTCCTAATGAATTAGTCTCGAGGTAAAAGGGTAAATGAGTTGGTGGAATAGATAAGGTTGTTGGGTTTCATATGGTCCTTTTGCAGTATTAAGTAAGTGATAGAAACAGAGAGGTTCGGGTAAGTCCGTGATAAATTGTTACTTGGATTGAATGATTGATAGGTGAAAGGTTGACGTAGTTAGTATTAAACAAAGTATGTTGAGATATTAAATCTTAGTTACTGATCTAAGAAAGATTTGCTATTTGCGTTCGTGATCAAAAAGGTCTAGAGAAGTTGTAATCATTAGAGGTATAAATTGGGATTAGTATGATCAACTTCGATATATTAGATGATGCATATGTGTTGTAGTAATTCGTGTGGTAGGTTCGAGTACATGAATATGGAAATTGGGTCTTTGAGCTAAACTATCACGACCCAAACCGATGAGCCGTGATGAGCACCCGACCACTACTGATTGAGCACCCCTAAACTCACTCCCACTCGGTACTAAACAACTTGGTGGCCTACTTTGACTGATATTCCACTAGTACTATTCACGGTAGCATTTATACGATAGATCATATCTTAGAATTCCACGAAATATGCATATAGATATGTATATGTAAGCATACTAGCAGAGGATGACAACGCAGACCAACTTGGTCACCGTATATGCTGTTCACAAAATTAAGGGACAACTGAAAGCACATGACGACCCCCACTATATATACACTCTGTACAGACCTCTATGGAATATAAACTACAAAAAGGACAGGACAAGGCCCTGCCATACCCATATATCCGCATGCCAGAAATAGTATACCAAAAGGCTGTAACTCCGGATCAAGTGGAGCGCACTAACTTCAGCTGGGGGGAGATCTTACTGGTCTGGTTAGTCCGAGTGACTACCTGAACCTGCGGGCATGAACGCAGCGTCCACAAGAAGGGACGTCATGATGAGTAATGTACCGAGTATATATGTCACGACCCAAACCGATGAGTCGTGACAAGTACCCAACCATTACTGGCCAAGCACTCCTATGCTTGCATTTACTTCTCCCGACCGGCCCCGGGCCCATGTACAATCATGTGAATCGTGCTACACTGTCTCCCCGAACAATCAACATAAAAGACACCGTGCTGGGAACTCACGGCCAACGTATACATATAAATATAAACACTGAGAGTAACAGCGCAAGCCGATTTGGCCGCTACATATATACTGTACAACAAAATACACGCCGACGGGGCTGCATAATATCACGACTACATATCCTTGTCTACGGTACCCATGGAGTACAAGCGCTGTGAGAAAGGACAGACGAGGCCCCCGTACCCATATATGTACATACGAGAATAGCATTCCAAAAGGGTCGTAACTCCGATCAATGGAGCGTACCGACCGCCGCCGAGGGAGGCCCACCGCTCGTGAATCGTCCGATCGGCTATCTTATCCTACGGGTACGAACGCAAGCATCCACAACAAGGGACGTCAACATACGAGTAATGTACCGAGTATGTAAGGCATGAATAATAACATATGAGGGATACATAGCATGAATAATAACTGAATGGAAATATAGAGCATATCGTAAGATAAAAGAGTAACCTGTACATATGAGTGCCTCTTAGGGCGGATGCCATGCATGCTTAGCTTTCTTTGAAAAACATTTTTTTGTTCATATATATAGAAAATATGCTAAGGAACGTCGGCTCGATCCATTTAACCACATGTGTCCCGCATCCGGGCATCCCGCGTCTAGTATGATAAGTTACACCAACTGATCAGGTGGCCATGCGTCTATAGGGCCACTCCCTTTTTCCCCATATTCCCCATATACATATACATATATCATATAAGCAGCATACATGAAAGCCCAAAGAAAGTCATGTATCTATCGGAGTGACGTAAGGTCGGTAACCTCCGATTATTTTATGGAATAATCATCGCTTTGTCTCACCTCAAGGAACAATTATTATAAGGTGAGACTATCAATGAAGAATAACATCAAGAGAAAACATAGAATAGGATCATAAATCTCATAAGGCGTCAATTCATATACTTTGGAATCTTTAAAGATAGTCATCGTCCATGAATAAAATTGAGAAATCAAGAAATAGCTCAACACTCTTATATCGTCATTGAAATCATAACTTGGAACCTTTTTAAACATGAAATCATTCTCGTCATAGTCATCATAGAAAAATATTCTCATCTTTGGCATCATTGTCATCATGATAAAAACATGTCCATCTTTGTTGTCATAAGAGCTTACAAAATCATAAACCTCTGTTTTGGAAAAATGCGGACATTGTGGAAAAACATTTACGTGTTATCGGGAAATGAATCATGCTTTGGAATCATAGACTTCTAACTTTTGAAAACAAAGAAGTTATAGAAGCATTTATGAAATCGTAACATAGGAATCATGCCTTTAAAAGAAGGGGACAAGCCTCAACATACCTTTGTGGTCGCCTTAACTTTAACTACTCAACGCTTGTCCTTCCAGGCTCGTAAATCTATATTCAAGAAAAAATTATACTATTTTTAGACTCACCTTTATACGCTTGTCTTAGTCCTTCAAATCCATTTATAATCTGCCGAAATTCGGGCAGCACCTCCCCTGTTTATATGTCTAGCCCAAAATCACAATACCAACAAAACAACAACTACAACAGCACCAACATCAACAACATCATCATCAATACCAGAATATTCCATAAAACATCCCACGCGATGTTTATCCCATTTCACAACCAACAACTTTATTATACAACCATTTCATCACTCTATCTTCGTAAATAAACCAAAAGTAATATTAATAAGGAGAGATTCATACCTTATTTTTTTTAGAACAGGGATATCTTTAATATCCACCTTGAATCCACTGCAAAACCATACTAGAATCACATCTATGCGTTTATCCGAGCTTCGATTAATACTCCGTCACTTGAAAATTGCTCACTTCTTGTTTCCCTCACTCTCTCTCTCTTCAATTTCTGGATTTTTCTAGCAAAATCTGATGGAAAAAGGGGGGGTTTACCCTTTATATAGGGTCAAATTCGGGTCGGGGTCACTGTAGCAATTTACTGTAGCAGTACTATAGCACGCGTTTCTGCTCTGTCAGCTGAACTTGTAACGTTCATAATTCTCTACTCCGATGTCCTGTCGATGACAAGTTTATTGCGTTGGAAACTAGAGTCGACGAACTTCATTTTAGGCTTTTGTTTCACCTTAAAACACTTCATATGCTAAGAGATATTCGTCCCCCAAGTTAGACCAAAATTTTCACACAAAACATTACCCATCCTTTCTCCAAAGTCGTACTACTCCATTTCTTCCACTCATTTCCTTATAAAACCTTCCGGTATACCTTATATACACCCTTCACTCATTAAATGTACTTGATCATACTTGCTTATATTTCATAGTGGTTTTACTTAACCATAACTCAACGTACTCATGTTTCAAATTTGATAAGTACTTCTTTGAAGATACAGGGTGTAACAATATAAGGCATTAATAATAATATAGTAAGAGATACCGAACATGAAAAATATCATAATGAGAAATATACAGCATAACATGAGGTAAGGAAATAACCTGTACATTTGGTTGCCCCTTAAGGCAGATACCATGCATGTTTAACTTTAAAGAAACAATTCTCATATACATATACATAGCATAAGCATTAGCCCGCGTCCGGGCCTCCTGCGTCCGGGGTAAACATCACTCGCCGCCCACTAGTGGTGTCTGCCCGTGCCATATAGTCATGGTGTTATTATCATCTATAAACCGCCCACTACACCCAGCGTAGTGGTGTCTGCCCGTTCCATTTAGACACGATGTAATCATACATAACATAAGCATGCATGAGAGCCCAATCAAAACCTATGACTCTATCGGAGTCACGTAAGGTCGGTAACCTCCGATTACATTATGGAACAATCACCATCACTATTTCTCACCTCGGAGGAATGAATGAAATGAGATGAGATCATTATCAATGAATAAAATTGAGAAAATCAAGAAATAGCTCAACATTCTCATATTCACATTGAAGACATAAGCTTGGGACTTTTAAACATGAAATCATCATTATCATCATAATCATCATAGAAACATTCTCATCTTTAACATCATAAGAAGCTTTATGAACTTCTAGCTTTTGAAAACAAGGAGGTTATGGAAACATTTATGGAATCATAACATAGGAATCATGTGTCACACCCTAATTTCCGATAGGGCATGATGGGCACCCGACCTTTACTTAGGGCCGAGCGAACCCGCAGACTCTCGCAATACTCATAACCATCGGGCCCACAAACATAACATAAGCACATAATGAAAACTTTCTTTTTTGACAAATCAAACATGCTTTTCATCTTTTCAAATCAAATAAACCAGTAACCATAACAAATCGTAGCACGCGAAAGTTATAACACGATGCATAATGATGCATAGGCTTACATAGCCACTTACAAACGGACATCTCATACACACGACAACTTGTACGCAAAGTCTCTAACATTAAACGGACTCTCATAACATAAATGCTCGACTCGGCGGACTCTGGGAAGAAAATGGAGCTCGCCAATCCGGTGGCACATCTTCTACTAACATCTTCCACTCATACGTACATGCACGCGGCATGAAATGCGGACCCCGAAGGGGGTCGATATATGTAATATGCGAGCATGTAAAGCATAACATACGAAAGCGAGATCATAACCGAAGTAAGGAGGTACGTAGAAAGTGAGCACGATAACTTAATACCAAAGGCTTGTATCGAAACACAAATCGTATCCGGCCCGTAATGGGCCCCGGGTGACATACGCATATAATCATCATACTCATACCGTACACATCATATCCGTCATACGAGATAACATTAACCGATGTGGGATTTTAAACGATGTGGGATTTGCCTAAACCAATGTGGAATTTTGCCTCGTCGTTGGGTTTGCCCCACCACCGGGTTTGCCCGCCGTGGGTTTGCCCACCACGTCGGTAAACGGACTCATCATATCATCATACATCATCACATATCATATACGGTCCATAGTGGGACCGGCGGACGAACGTGGTCGCCACCCTATCCCCGGCGCCACAACACGGCATAACACCGAAGTTTCAAATCTCGTATCCGTCACACAATATCATAATGCCAAACACAAGATAACACCAAATATAAATGGAACCCGTCCCTAGCGAGGGGCTCGGTGAACCATAACACGGCATGACACGGAGTATATTATGGTGCGCACGATCACATACGGCCGGGATCGATGAAAGAGGTAATAACAGAACGCACGAGCAGATCGTAAGTAACCATAATCATACAAATCATCATTACAAACTCAACCGAATAACCAAAGCGAACCATTAGTTCAAACCGAAACGATGATGGTCAAATCGGGTTTTCTTGAATCTCTCTCGGGAGCATATCAAACCGAACTTCAAAAATCATAGTTACGTATCAAAATCATGTGCATAAAAAAAATCCTTATTTCAAACTCGACAGATAAATAAATAATCATACTCGGGGTCGGAGAAATGGTCGTATTAAGTTCCTTAAAAAAAATAGGTCATTAAAACCAACATAGAAAAGTCGCGGGACCCACGGACGAGCGTCAACCCAATCCGGGCCCGCCTACGAAAATTTAAGTCCTTATTCGTCATGAAATCATGTGCGAAGAAATCAAAGCGATCCGAGCTCTCTCTTGAAAGTTACGGTCGTTCGTAGTTTCGAAATCGTTTAGGAACATATCTCTTTCGAAAACAAACTCTTTTGAAACAAAACTCTTTTGAAAATATGACTCTTTTGCAACCTTAAAAATTTAACCATACAAAAGACGTAAGGATCATAACTCGACCACATTAAGGATACGAGTATCGAGAAACCAATAAGAATCGTTTACGAGCTCAAAGCAATCCAATACCGTTTATGAAAGTTACGAACATTGTTAGACATAAGATCCTTTCGGAGTAAAACCGTTTACACAACATTTCAAACTCAATCATATCAAAGCCATACGAACCACAGCTTTGACCATACTAAGGATGCCAACATCAAAAGCAAATACGAATCACAAACATACTCGAAACTTAAGAATGGAGTTACCCCGAGGCACAAATCGTGTCATACCTTAATCCGTCTAGGACATGCCAAAAGAAAAGAAGGGTAAGCTTCACATACCTCGTCTATTCTCGAAGCTAATCCAATCTTACGTCGCGAACTTCCCCAAGCTCTACAATATGCCATTAAGAATCAAATATTAGCTAAGAGCATTTAGGAACCCGATTCCAAACGAATACCAAATTGCAGAAAATTGGGCAGCATTTCCCCTGTAAATACACCAACCCCGAGATTTCAACTCGGCCAAATCATTAACAACAATACCAACAACCAAACTACAACATCAACAATCAATTCAAAATGCATTTCTAACATTAGTAGCTCTTTTTACATAACTTCACGACATTCATAATATTCCGACATACTTACTTCCCTCACTCACATTCAAACCAATATCAACGTTTATACATTCGATTACTAATCCAAAACCATACGGACAATATTCAAGAACGCTTTAAACAATTCACACAATTTTTCCAAACAACCAAAACCATATCCCAACTACGAAATTGTCTCCAAACCCGAGAACAACACCAAACACATTCTTCCCTTCCAAATTCATAATTTGCACCATTAATCCGCACATTAACAAGGCAATTCTCATAAGTATAAAAATTACATAAAATTCGCATAAACTTCCAAATCATCCCATAACCAACATAACATTAACCATAAAATTTCCAACTTCAAAATACTTCATAAACATTCCATATGGTGTTTGTCTCATATTTCCATCACAGAACCATTTTATAACGATTTTATAGCTCCTTCTCCGTAAATAAACCAATATTAACACAAATAGAAAGAGATTCATACCTTTCCCTCGATAATAATGCTATATATTTACTCCTCCCCCTTGAACTTAAGCCACAAAGCCTCAATACGCAGTTTTGAAGTCGCAACTATCTTGACGTCTGGACCGGAATTTGGGAATTATACCTGGTTTCGGGCTAAAAGTTGGTGGTGGAAGGTTGGGGAATTTTCTAGAATATTTAGAATGTTTTTGGTCTGATTTTTTTGGCTGAAAATGAGGGGTTAAGCCCCTTTATAAAGCTGCCCGAAGTCACTGTAGCGATCGTAGTAGCCCTCTACCGTAGCAATCCGTTCATCCGCGGAAATTATTTCGAGACCTAAAACTTTTGTACACCGATCTCTTTATTTGCATACACGGATATGTCCAAAACTCCATACAATCGTATAACTTATTCAACATCCCAAACTTTTCCTTATTCCAAATTTACCCTTAACACTCCATACCAATGAAAAAATGAATATGCAACTTGTGCATTAAAACAAAAACAAAATCGGAAATTAAAAGTCTTATCCACAACTTGTCGCAATCCAACTTAAAATATTCCAACGTGCAAAATACGGGATATAACATCATGCCTTTGAAAGAAAGGGACGAGCCTTAACATACCAGTTCAGCCTCCAATTATCTACACTTATTCGTCCGAGCTTGCAAGCCTACATTTAAGTGGATTCACACTATCGTTAGACTCATCGTAGTATACTTGTGCTAAGCTTTCAAGTTAAACTGTTCTATATCCTGTCGAAAATTGGGCAGCATCTCTCCTGTTTATATGCCTAGCCCAAAATTGTAAATCAGTAACCAACAACAACAGCATCAATACCAACATTAAAAACATCACTTTCAACACCAACATGTGCCATAAAACAGCCCACACACTATTTTTCAACTTTCATAACTAGCCAACTTACTATCAATTATCTAACGACTTTATCTTCGTAAATAAGCCTTAAATAAGACCAAAAGAGAAAAATTCATACCTTTTTCTTGTCCAAATGATAATATCTTCAAGATTCCACCTTGAATCCAAGCCAAATCCAACGCAAAATAATACCATGATCACAACTACGCACTATCCGAGCCTTGATTAAGCAAAATCACTTCAAACCCCCAACCTTTTTATGACATAATTGCCCTTTGTGTTGCTGCTCTCAATCTGATTTTTTTTGGTGAAAAAAATGGGGTTTTTCCCCTTTTATAAGGTTCAAATTTGGGTCGGTTCACTGTAGAAGTACTGTAGCAGGTCGGTTACGGTAGCAGCTACTATAGCACGCGTTTCTACTCTATCAGCCGAACTTGTAATGTCCATAATTCTCTACTCTGATGTCCTATCGACTAGCGGTTTGTTGAGTTGGAAACTAGACTCGACAAAATTCATTTTAGGCTTTTGTTTCACATCAAAACACTTCATATGCTAAGAGATATTCTTCCCTTAAATTGGACCAAAATTATCACACGAAACTTACCCAACTTTTCTCCAAAGTCGTACTATTCCATTTCTTCCACTCATTTTCTTATAAAACCTTACAGTATACCTTATATACATCCTTCAATCATTAAATATACTTAATAATGCTTGCTCCTTATATTCCAAAGTGGTTTTACTTAACCATAACTCAACATACTTATGTTTCAAATTTGATAAGGGTTTTTTCAAAGATACGGGGTGTAACATTCTTCCCCGCTTAAAAACATTCATCCTCGAATGTTGTAGTGCGCCGACCCGCAATATCTTCATTGAACTTTTTGTTCAATTACCATATACTTATACTATAATTTGGTCAGTTTCGTCCTGTTCTTTCTTAGCTCTTTATCAAATTCATTTGTGAGCCGTAGAGTCCTCAATCCTCATATATATAATCACAAGTCAACTAGTATTCTATCCTCATTCTATCTCTATTCATGTGGTTTAACTGGCCACGCCACGGCTATTCACCATCCTGCGAGCGTCCTTCCTCTTCATTCCTCATTTTTTTATTAACGGATAACTCCCTTGCTTGAATACAACACTTTATTTTGTTTACTCATCCAATACTATCTTGGCTATCCCTACTTGTACTCGTTGAGCTTACATACGTGCTAGATTATCCCCTCGTAATTCATCAGCCAAGCTCTCTGATTCACCGTAAATTTTTTTATACTAACGTCCAGTTGCTTGCTCAGCGGTACTCTGCTACTGACAAATCCTTACTCTTAACGGTTACGTTTCTTCAACCATCCGTCTTAATTGCTTTCCATAATTAGTTATAACCATATCCTCAATACAAGCTCTTAACGGTTCCTAATGTTCCATCACCATCTTTATTATTACTCGTAGCAGGATTATATATTGCGATGAACCAATAATCATAGTTCGAACTGGTCTATAGCTCGCAATATCTACGAGTTCTTGTCAAAACTCTCCCTTTAATTCCTTTGCCTCAAATCTTGCAGTATAACTTATAATTATAAAGTTAGGGCAACTCTCACTTTACCACAGCTTCTTTTATATCATCATTATGGCATACTTACCCTTGACTTCCTTATTCCAGTGATCACTTAGTTAGCTGTCATTCCTTGTTGGCTTTTACGGTATGTCTATTCCCATCTGCGGGGCATAACCTTACGCTGATGGTTCATATAATTCTATAATACATACCCTTATACTCAGTATGGTTAGTGACTCATGATATACTTTCTAATTTCTGGTGATGCTACTGCCTTTCTATCTACACCCACATCGTTCTTCCTCTCTTTAGAGATCGCCACACGGCTTATCGTTACTACTTTTGTTAAGATTCTCATATTTTTCCTTTAATATCAAGATTTTCTTCTGTTGTAACTCAAAGTGTCCTTTGTACGCATCATACATTTCGTCATTCTCTTTGTAGTTAGCTTGCAGACCTTTCTTACTCTCTTTATTACTTTTTAGGATACGTCCCTGCCTATTTAGGTGCGGTACAAATTTCCCTGGTCTAGAAATATCATATCTCACACCCGCATGAAGTATTCTCTTGATCCATTTTATTTCCTTTTCATACCTACTTTGTGGTATGCTTATCTTCAATTCACTTTTGCTCCCTCTTAATGCATTCTTGATATGCCACTACGCCCCGAATTTTGGCCTCTTTAAGCTAACATCTTTCTTTCTTTGGAATTTTGACAATGCCATACCTCATTTCAGGACTAGATCTGCTCTTCCCCCCTTTTTAAGGGTGTTCTTACACACTAGTAACTCCTGAATATCAGTAGTCATCGGCCAATCCTAATGATCTACCAACTCTTTTGGTCTCTTATAATACCGGAATTCTCTCATCGTATAGCTTGACTTATTTTCCTTTCTGCTAATCGAGGGCTTTGCATTTAAACGAAGCGCTTATGCATTACAGATCCATTCTCGCTGCCTTCTTTAAGGCCATTCTACTTCTACCTTTTATGACTGAACATTTCCCTAATCAACAGGTTAATGGGGACATTGGAATCCATCAAAACATTCTACGGAGTGTTTAGTCACACTTTACTCTTTTTATCCCTCGTCTTCCTCCACAACTATTATCACTGAAATTCTTCTTACTCTGAGTTTTCGAGTTCACTTTACGTCTACAATATATCATTCATAGTTAATATGCTACACTCTTCCACTTCCACTATCAATCCTTTTATTCACTTAGCTCGCTTTTCCGAAATTTTTCTTGACTACTTATTTGCATGCCACCTATGCGTTGTAGTTCTTCCAGTGTTTTGCCACTTCTTGTTCGTGTCGTGAAATCCATGCAAATATACTCTATTCTTTCTTCTCCTTCCTTCCGCCAAGGCTAGTCCATACTCTTGAATATTTCCCATACATCTTTTATTTCCTTTATAATCGAAGCTCGGTATTCTTTATCCTCATCCCATGTCATTGATGTACTACCTCTCAGTTAGCTTTGTTAGTTCATTATCCTCTCGCTTGTCCTTAGTGATTGCTCAATTTTTCTTTTATTCCCTTATTCTTCTCTCCTCTCCTTTTGACCAGCCCATTAGTGTACCGTTTTCGTTGAGTTCATTCCTCCTCGAGCGCCCCTTTATATACCTCTCGAGAGCTGAAAATCTCTTAGTACTGTTGCAAGGCCTGATCATTCTCTCTCTTACTTCACATCCCTATTTGTGGTTACTATCCTTTAGTCCCACTTATCGAAGTCTGTTCTCTGACCCCACACATTCATCTTTTGTTCCTTATACCTTTTCCTTTGCTCTAGAAATTCTAATTTTCTACTTCCTATATACTCACTTTCTTCCTTTCCCTGACGTTATTGCATTAGGACTTTCCAAATCTAACCTGTAGTGAAAATAACATCAACTTACCTTGTAACATTTGTCACTTGAACTTCATTACCTTTTTCGATTAATGCCTTCAGTATATAGCAATGTCGGTTGCTAGGACATATATATCGTTTGGTGCAGCCACATATGGGATGTCATACACCCCCCCCCGCACACACACACATATATATATATATATATATATATATATATATATATATATATATATATATTACTAGCGCATTGTTTTGCAGTATTTCCAAATACTATTCGAATTCATCCTAATTCTAGAGCTGTGATGCACCTTCTTTCTCTTTGTCGGTCTAGTCCGCCTCATCCTTCACGATCTTTTAGGGTTTCCAACCACTCCGCATACTCCAATTTCCCTTAGGTTACTCTAGCTTCTCATCTGTCTCTTATGTCTGAATTTGTAGGATTCTTAGTACACTTCCCAAGGGGTTACCCATCCTAATAATACTCTCACCCCAGCACGCTTAACCTTGGAGTGCTAATGGGAACCGGTGTGCTAGTGCTGGTACGATCGCATCCACCCTACTGTGTGACCTTTATCGCATGACCTAGAACTAGTTGGAGTTCTAACGGATTCCAATAAATTCTCGTAATGCATCTCTCTCTGGATTAAAAGGGTTCTCTTACTCTTCCTACTAAGCAAATGCTAATTTGGCCTTTGAAATCCTCAATAATCACCTTCAATCTGCATATATGACTACTTTTCATCCCAAATTTCAAGATTCCCAATGGTGATGAAAACACCTTGATCGTAGTTACTTATAAATACTTTGGTTATTGGTCCCTTTAGGATTTTCGCTCGCCCCTATTAAGTAATAATCTACAGTAAGTGCACACACGTAGGAAATTTCAATATAAGACTCATATACCTGTAAATCGGTCCTAAGCCTGATCTGATGCACTATAAAGTAAAGTGTGCTCTTCATCTTTGTCTTCCCACCATCTTCTAGTCTCGCCTTCATCATCTACCCCATTCGAATCAGAAGGATATGGATAATCCGACAGCTCCTGGTTTACTGACGGCCAGGATAGAGGGCTAGAGTAATTAGTAACACTTACCGGGGTAGCTGGTATGACGTAGTGCTCTACCATAGGAGCAGCTGGTACAGCCTCGGGAATCTCCACCTCCGGTGTCCCATACGAACCCTCAGACGAGTCCATGTCATAACTGTCCTACAACGGATCCTCCTCTATGGAAGTCAGAAACTCTGGAGGAATCATCGCTGGGTCCTCAGAGGGATCAGTCTTAATGGAATAGCTGAGGCTCCTTCTGCTCGGTCCCGAAGCCTATGGTCCTGAATTTACTCTGGGGGCCTTCTTAGCACCCCCACTGTCCAAGGCTGATCTCTTCATCTTTTGTTAGTCTGCACTTACCTACTGGAAAAAGGGGTCAAAATTGATCTTTCCTAAACTTTGGCTCTATCGCATGATCTAAGATAGAAAGAAATGTCAATGATTCCTAAATGCACTGCAGCCTCCTGTTTATAAGTGTGGCTAGCTTCACACCCATAGATATGACTCTACCGGATACGGTTTGTAGATAATCCCTAGGACGAACTGCTCTGATACCACTTTTGTCACCACCCAAACCGATGAGCCGCGACGAGCACCCGACCACAACTGATCGAGCACGCCTAAACTCACTCCCACTCTATACTAAACAACTTGGTGGCCCACTTTGACTGATATTCCCTTTGGTACCGTTCTCGGTAGCATTTATACGAAAGATCTTATCTCAGAATTCCACGAAACATGCATATGGATATGTAGATGTAAGCATACTAGCGAGAGGATGACAACGCGGACCAACTTGGTCACCGTATATCTTTGTTCACAAAATTAAGGGACAAATCGAAAGCACACGACGACCCCCTATATATACACTTTGTCACAAACCTCTATGGAATATAGACTACAAAAAGAGACAAGGCCACCTGCCATACCTATATATCTGCATACCAGCAATAGTATACCAAAAGGCTGCAACTCCGGATCAAGTGGAGCACCCTAACTGCGGCTGGGAGAAGTTCCTACTGGTCTGGCTCGTCCGGGTGACTACCTGAACCAGTGGGCATGAACGCAACGTCCACAAGAAGGGACGTCAGTACGAGTAATGTACCGAGTATGTAAGGCATGAATAATAATATAGTAAGAGATACTGAACATGAAAAATAACATAATGAAAAATATAGAGCATAACATGAGGTAAGGAAATAACCTGTACATATGATTGCCTCTTAAGGCAGATACCATGTATGATTAACTTTAAAGAAACAATTCTCATATACATATACATAGCATAAGAATTAGCCCGCGACCGGGCCTCCCGGGTCCGGGGTAAACATCACTCGCCGCCCATTAGTGGTGTCTGCCCTTCCATATAGACACGGTGTTACCATTATCTATAAGACGCCCACTACGCCCAGCGTAGCGGTGTCTGCCCGTACCAATTAGACATGGTGTTATCATACATAACATAAACATGCATGAGAGGCCAATCAAAAGCTAGGACTCTATCGGAGTCACGTAAGGTCGGTAACCTCCGATTACATTATGGAATAATCACCATCACTATTTCTCACATCGAGGGAATGAATAACATGAGATGAGATCATCATCAATGAATAAAATTGAGAAAATCAAGAAATAGCTCAACATTCTCATATTCACATTGACGTCATAAGCTTGGGACTTTTAAACATGAAATCATCATTATCATCATAATCATCATAGAAACATTCTCATCTTTAACATCATGAGAAGATTTAAGAATCATGAGCTTCTAGCTTTTGAAAACAAGGAGGTTATGAAAACATTTATGGTATCATAACATAGGAATCATGCCCTTGAAAGAAAGGGACGAGCCTTAACATACCTGTTCAGCCTCCAATTATCTACACTTATTCATTCGAGCTTTCAAGTATACATTTAAGAGGACTCACAGTATCGTTAGACTCATCGTAGTACACTTGTGCTAAGCTTTCAAGTTAAACTGTTTTATATCCTGCCGAAAATCAGGCAGCATCTCCCCTGTTTATATGCCTAGCCTAAAATCATAATTCAGCAACCAACAACAACAACATCAATACCAACATTAAAAACATCACTTTCAACACCAACATGTGCCATAAAATAGCCCACACGCTGTCTTCCAACTTCCATAACTAACCAACTTACTATGCAATTATCTAAGGACTTTATCTTCGTGAATAAGCCTTAAATAATACCAAAAGAGAAAAATTCATACCTTTTTCTTGTCCAAACGATAATATCTTCAAGATTCCACCTTGAATCCAAGACAAATCCAACGCAAAATAATACCGTGATCACAACTACGCACTATCCGAGCCTTGATTAAGCAAAATCACTTCAAACCCTCAACTTTTTTATGACATAATTACCCTTTGTGTTGGTGCTCTCAATCTGATTTTTTTTGGTGAAAAAAATTGGGTTTCGCCCCTTTTATAAGGTTCAAATTCGGGTCGGGTCATTGTAGTAGACTGTAGCAGGTAGGTTACTGTAGCAGGTACTGTAGCGCACATTTCTACTCTGTCAGCCGAACCTGTAACGTCTATAATTTCTACTCTGATGTGCTATCGATGAGCGGTTTATTGCGTTGGAAACTAGACTCGATGAACTTCATTTTAGGCTTTTGTTTCACATCAAAACACTTCATATGCTAAGAGATATTCTTCCTTCAAGTTGGACCAAAATTAACACACGAAACTTTACCGATCTTTTCTCTAAAGTCGCACTATTCTATTTCTTCCACTCATTTCCTTATAAAACATTCCAGTATACCTTATATACATCTTTCACTCATTAAATATACTTAATAGTGTTTGCTCCTTATATTTCAAAGTGGTTTTACTTAACCATAACTCGACGTACTTATGTTTCAAATTTGATAAGTGTTTCTTCGAAGATACGGGGTGTAACATAAACTTAGAAATAAGATTTGACTGATAAGATTAATGGATAGTAGTTAGGGCGCACTTAGTGCCGTGGAGGCTTCTGTGTGGTTATGATGTATGTCCTTGGGTTATCGTCGACCTTCATACTCCCCTTCTTCGTTCGCGGATGAACGATGGGTAAATTGGTATCTGGTGTAATGACCCATTTAGTCGTTATAGTGTTTTAACCCATTTAACCTTGTTAACCCTTCCCCAAATCTCTTTAGTATGATCTATGACTTAATGAATTCATTGGGTTGGTTTCCGCAAGGTTCGAGTGTAAATTGAGTTATTGATGGAGAAACTAGTTAAGTTAGCGAGACAGAGTTGACCACGGTCAATGTTGGGTTAGGATGACCCTGTGTCGATGTCTTGAAAGTTCCAGAGAGTTTCAGATGGGTTTGGGTTTTGTCGCGCTAGTATTCGATGTTTTCGTCGGAGGCGTGTGGATAGAAACTGCTCTATATTGATTGTCTGACATTTGTTTTGGGTGATGTTTGAACCATTAGATTAGAATCGAAATTACACAGCTATAGGAAAAATAATCGTCGCATTACGCCTCTGAATGAGGGAGTTATGCTCATTTTCGTTCGAGTACATTCCCGGTGGTTTGCCCGGCGACCAAATATTTATAGCGGGACTAACTGCGATATGCCATGTTGACCGCTATAGCAACCAACGGGGGCAGAATGCCCTATTTTTATATTTTAACTCCGAACTATTGAGACCCCAAAGTCGGTTTTCGAGTGAAAAGGCAAAATTCATTCCATTCTTTGGTGAAAGCATCTTGGAGGGTAAGTCCCCATCTTTATTTGTTCTTTTTCCTTTCTTCTTCAAGTTCCATGATTAGTTTAAGGTCCATTAACGGTGGGTGAAAATTCTAGAACCCTACAATTAGTAAACCCTTAAATAATTGGTGGGTTGTTGATTTTATACTTATATGCGTGAACTAATCTTAGTCGGCCTATGATGCTTACCGGTACATAGTGTTTGTATTGATACTAACTTGTTGCACCCTTTTTGAGTGTAGATTGTGTCCTAGATATTTCATCCAGATATATCTCTAGCTTGAAGCTAGTTTGCTCGATCAGATCCTAGGGTGAGCTTCTACCCATGCCATGCCACCTGAAGATCTCTCTTTCCAGATGTCTATTTTTATTCTCAACATTAATTGTTATTATATTTGAGATATACTTCATTCTTTAGATGTTATTGGTTAGAATCCTTGTACGATGACTTTTAAATTTTGGGGGTGTAATAGTTAGACTTCCGCACTTATATTATCTATTAAGTATGACTTGTTTTATTTATTCATTCATTCACTTATCTATTGATTGTTCAAGTTTAAATGATAAAAGAAGTTGAAATTGGCTAATGTTTAATGGGTTAACGGGTAAAGGTTCGCCTTCTAGTAAAAATAAGATAGGTGCCCGCACGATCGGTAATTAGGGTCATGAGTGATTGTGAAGAATAAGTACCCGCTTCCAAGGATTGACGATCTATTTGATCAGCTACGAGGCGCCAATATTTCTTTGAAATAGACTTGAGATATGGGTATCATCAGGTTTGGGTGAAGTAGGAAGACATTTCGAAAATGGCATTCAGAACCAGGTATGGGCACTATGAGTTCCGTGTTATGTCGTTTGGATTAACTAATGCTCCAGCTGTGTTCATAGACTTGATGAATCACGTATTCAGGCCATTCAGGCCATTCCTAGATCTGTTCGTGATTGTGTTTATAGATGATATTCTCGTTTATTCACCGTCAGAGATGGAATATGCAGAACATTTACGAGCGATTAGCTTAGAGTCTTCGAGACGGAAATTTGTATGCTAAATTCTCCAAGTGTGAGTTACGGTTGAGCTGCGGCACTTCTTGGCCACATTATTTCGGATGAAGGCATTAGAGTGGATACTCGAAAAGATTGAAGCGTAAAGAATTTGCCGAGGCTACGACACCAAGCGGAGATCGTAGTTTCTTGGGTTTTGGCTGGTTATTGTAGAAAGGTTCGTAGAAGGGTTTTCTTCTCTTTCGGCCCCGAATTGACAAGATGACTCGAAATCGGACCAAGTTCCAGTGGACAGATGCGTGTGAGCGAAGTTTTCAGATATTGAAGGACAAGTTGACGTCAACACCCGTCTTGACTCTTCCAGAAGGAATAAATCGCTATGTGATATATTGTGATGCTTCAGGTATTGGTTTGGGATGTGTATTGATGTAGCACGGTAAGGTCTGTCACGACCCAACCAGAGGGCCATGACGGGCACCCGGAGCTAACACTTCGAGCACCTCAAAACATACATCTCATAATCATTTTTGGGTGGACCATATAGATAGCTCATGGATATCATGTCTGAGTTCATACATCACTAAATAACGGCACGGCTACACACGATCGTCAACAATTATGCTGTCGTCGCGGCCGACAAGGCTATCATAATATTACACGACAATATGCGATAAGGCTATGAAATGTCCTAGCTGACACACACGTATCTACGAGCCTACACATAGAATACAAGTGACCATGAGGCAACCTTTGATAAAGCTAACGACTCGAAGCAAATGGAGCGCTCGAATCTGATGGGCTCTGGGTGAATCCCCTTTTCTTACCT
>NC_081347.1:34960639-34980458 GCF_029784015.1 Lycium ferocissimum | reverse complement strand
GATGTTTGTCCAATTTCTCGACCAACAATTTTATTATACAACCATTTCATCACTCTATCTTCGTAACTAACCAAAAGTAATATTAATAAGGAGAGATTCATACCTTATTTTTGTTAAAACAACGATATCTTCAACATCCACATTGAATCCACCGCAAAACCATACTAGAATCACATCCATGCGTTTATCCGAGTTTCGATTAATACTCTGTCGCTTGAAAATTGCTTACTTTGTGATACCCTCTCTTACTCTCTTCAATTTCTGGAAATTTCTAGCAAAATCTGATGAAAAAAAGGAGGTTATTACCCTTTATATAGGGTCAAATTCGGGGGGTCCCGTAGCATTTTCTACCGTAGCTTGATCTTGTAGCACTCGTTCTGCTATCACTCTGAACTTGTAACGTCCATAATTCTCTACTCCGATGTCCTATCGATGAGCAGTTTATTGCATTGAAAACTAGACTCGACGAACTTCATTTTAGGCTTTTATTTAATTTCAAAACAATTTATATGCGAAGAGATATTCATCCCCCAATTTGGACCTAAATTTTCACACACAAACTTCACCCATCCTTTCTCCAAAGTCGTACTATTCCATTGCTGTTACACTTGGGAAATTTCCCATTAGCGTACAGTGAATAGACTAATGAAGGTCATGACGTGAGCAATGTTTTGATAAGAAAGGAATAGCCTTTAATGGTCCTAATTAAGATTTCCAAAGACATTTAAGTTAAGGAAAGAAAGTTGTTAAGGGAAGCAAGTCATATAATGTGTGACGGACAAGATTTACGAGTATCGAGCTAATGATGTTTTAATGATGCCTTGAGAAAGAGTTATAACGTACCTTAGATTGGTATTGAGTTGTTAAACAAGTGTTAAGAAGGTTCCATAAGGATCGGAGATCAAACGAGTCGACGAGAACAAGTCTCGGTTAGCTGGGCAACATACGACCAGACATACTGGCCGTATAAAATTCACGGACCGTATGTCCAGCCGTAGATTCATCCCAGAATGGCATGTTTCACTGGACCAAACATACGGTCCAAACATACGGCCTTCGATGAAAATATACGGACCGTATGTTGAGTCCGTATGTTACCAGTCGGGTCTGAACTTAAATGATATAAGGGACTTCTCCTTCATTTCAATTCATTTCATCTTTCATCTCCACAACTCAAGAAACCTCTAGAATATTCCCTACACTTCATCCACAAGAACACAAAGGAATTGATGATCAACTTCATCAAACCAACAAGAATCAAGAGTGTGAAACCCATTAAAGTCATCCAAACCAAGAAAATCCCAAGAGAGGTGAAATAGGGTTTCGGTGCTAGAAGAGTATTTCCACTCAAGACTTGTTTCTATGCTATCTAAGGTAAGTTTCATGGTATTTTCATGATGTTTGAAGTATTGATAAATTAAAACACTTGGATTATGGAAGAGTATAGAAAATGGGTCATAAATGTGTGAATAGTGTCATTGTTGAGTAGTAGTTTGGATTGAATCATGAAAATGGATATGTTGTGGTTATGAATATGTTATAAATGACATTTAGAACATGGAATGAGTATTATATGTGAAAGAATATGATAGTGAATTATGATCATGATTTTGGAGAATTGAAGTGAAATTGTGAAATGTGGATAATGTGAACAAATGGCGAGTGTTGTTTATGAAATTGTAATTGATGTTATGAATGTTTGGGAGTTGATATGGAATATGGAGGAAGTCGTATAAACAAAGGAAATGCTGCCCAATTTTCTATAGCTTTAGTAAGCACGCTCTTATAATTGTTTAGCTAATGTCGATACGAATTATCTTGAAGGTAGAACGTGTGCATTAAAGGAGAACAAGCAAGCGATAGTTTAGTTAAATGACAAAGGTATGTGAGGCTAGTCCTTTCTTTATAAGGCATGAATCTTATCGCATGATTTTCCTCCTCCTTCATGAATTTCTTATCTTCAAGAAAACTAAGAGTCCTTGTTCATGAATAGCTATATGAGACAAGAGATACGTTACGAGTATGATAATGATGATGATAAGCTTAAGTCGAAAGATTCTAGAGTCCACGATATGATGTACTTATAAATCTAATGATGTTGATTATTATAGACACTCACCTTATGTTAATTCCTTCAAGGTGAGGCAGAATGTTCATGAATGCTCCATAATGAAATTGGGGGTTCACAACCTTACGTCACCCCGATAAAGTATAGTTATCCTTGAGTTTACATGCATGCATAATGATGAGCATATTATGATGAGCCTATGATGATGATATTACACCGTGCCTATATGGCGGGAAAGAAATACCGCTAAAAATTTGCGGTATACACACGTAGCCGGATGGCATGACGTAAACCTCTTAGTGGGCGGCGTGAGATGGTACCCTGACGCGGGAGGCACTGACGGCGGCTAATGTTATTGATTATAACACCGTACCTATATGGTCGGGCAGCTTATATATTTATGCATATATATGATATGATGATGACTATGAGAGTAAGCCAGCATGCGTTATTTCTTTTATGATTCAATCGGTACAGATTGTTCCTCATTTGATGCCTCCTCATTTCATTGATGTTTCATTATTGTTTATGCCTTTTACCTCGTACAATGTTCGTGCGGCGTCCTTCCTTGGACGGCGTGTTGATGCCCGCAGGGTGACAGGGGAGACGTGCGGACCCAAGGAGCTATCGGCGATTTACGAAACCCTCCTTTATTCCGGAGGAGATATTTTGAGACAGTATTTTTGTGTATATATATATTTTGGGCACGACGGGGTACTGTCCCGTCTATATGTCTAGTACTCTAGTAGAGGTTCGTAGATGTGCAGTGTGGGTAGTATGGTCTCACAGTCTTTCATGTATATGCATGTTTATATATTATTTTGATAGCCGAAGGGCCTATGTTTATAAAAGCAAATATGTTTCAAATGATAATAGTCTCTATGATTATGAGTATATATACTATGAATGAGAGCAGATGAGTAACAGAATGAGCGGTGTTCGGTGGTTAGCCCCGGATACCCGTCATGGCCCTATTCGGGTCGTGACAATTACTTCCACTCATTTCCTTATAAAAACTTCCGGTATACCTTATATACATCCTTCACTCATTAAATATAGTTAATAATGCTTGCTCCTTCCATTCCAAAGTGGTTTTACTTAACCATAACTCAACGTACTTATATTTCAAATTTGATGGGTGCTTCTTCGAAGATACGGGGTGTAACAATTAATATGGACTTTATTACAGGGTTGCCCCGTACTCAGTGGAAGTGTGATTCGATATGGGTCATAGTTGATAGGCTTACAAAGTCAGCTCATTTCCTGTTTGTCAGAACTATGTATGCAGCCGAGGATTATGCAAAGCTTTATCTTAAAGAGGTTGTACGATTTCATGGTGTTCCTTCAGCCATTATTTCAGATAGAGGAGCACGGTTCCGAAATTTCGAAAGTCTTTTCGGAAGGATTAGGGACTCGGGTGAGTCTTGATGCTTGCGTTTCACCCGGCATGTACGGATGGACGGGCGGAGCGTACTAGACGGACCGCATTCGAGATATGCTTAGCAGCTTGTGTACTCGACTTTCAAGGCGGTTGGGATGATCATTTGCCTCTTATCGAGTTTGCATATAACAACAAGTTACCATTCCAATATTCGGATGTCTCTTTACGAGGCCTTATATGGGGATGCGTATCACCCATAGGGTGGTTCGATGTCGGGGAGAATCGGTTACTAGGCCCGGACTTAATTTCCATGGCGAAGGCTGATAAGGTGAAAGTGATTAGAGAGGGTTGCTAACGACTCGAGTCGACGTAAATCCTATGCGGATAATCGGCGACGTAAGCTAGAGTTCGAGATAGGCGACTGGATGTTCCTAAAAGTTTCGCCTATGAAGGGAGTGATGAGGTTTGTGTTATATCCCGCGTTTTGTACGTCGGAATATTTTAGGACAATTGCGGGAAGTTAAGGGCAAGACCATCTTCAAAATTATTTTAGTGCATAAGTTGGTTATGAATACTATTTATGAATATTATTGGACGGAAATATTGAGAAAGCGTTTAAGGGCAAGAAGAGAAATTCGCAAAATGGGCCGTGGAAAATAATGAGGAAGGCTAGGGACAAAATGGTAATATTGAGAAAAGTCGAGGGGTAAAATAGTAATTTCGCAAGATTCAAGAAAAAGGGTGGAAATGATGACAAATAAGTCATCCGTTGTTAAAAGAATGTTAAGAAAAGAAAGATCAAGAAAAAGGAAGAAAACTCTAGAAAGGAGAAAGAGAACATGAGAACATAATTGAGGGACTTAAGAATAAATATGGAAAAGTGGATAAAGACATGTATATATATTTAGAGTCATCATTTTAATTGATGAAATTTCAAGAAAAAAAAAAAAAAGAGATGAAGAGAGGAGCCAAGGAGAGGGTTCGACAAGGAAAAAAAAAAATTTGGCCATGAGGAGTTGATCAAGAAAAATTATTTTCTTCTATGTTTTCTACCCTTTGGAAGATGCTAAACATCATGGAGCAATTGTTGGGGCAAGCCAAGCCCTTGTTCATGCAATTCCCCCACTTAAGTCATGTTGAAGAACTAAGTGAGAAAGGTGAGTTTTAATCTCTTTTACATATGTTATGGTGATTGTGAGTGTTGTAGCATATGGAAATGAATAAAAATCATGAATATGTGGGTATTGAAGTGTAGCCATGTGCATATGTGTTTGGTGTGAGTGCGACGAACAATTTTATTTAGTGTTTGGTTGATATTGTTGTGGACGTTTGAGCATGTTGTGATGTGTTGAAACATAAAATTCATGAAGTTGTGTGTGATGGTGGCTTACGAATAGTGGTGCCTTATGTGGAGAGAAGATGAATCAAATTTATTTAGTATTCTTGGCTATTGTTGTTGAGAATTATATGATGAAAATGAATGTTTGATGATTCAAATTGAAGTAGTAAGTGTAGCGGACTGATTTGGAACGTTATGTGATTGTAGTGTGATTTCTTGTGTTGATGGAAATGAAAATGTTAACATATGGAATTGTCGATAATTTATGAAATTGAAAGAAAGGAATGTATTGTGGATGTTCTAGTGTAGTTGAAGAATTTCGGGTAAATTAGCCTATGGTTTGAGTTGTTTGGAACATCATATGGAATGTTTGAAACGTTTTGAAACCATGTTTGAAAGGCCTCGGAATAATATTGAACGAGCGATCAATAAGGTGAGTTTGAATGTGCGTAGTTTATTTGAAGATGAATGAAATACTATTGAATTGACTCGAATATGTTTGGAGATGCTATTGTTGGTGTTGTTGTTGAATCGGGGCCGAGCCATATTCTCGGGACGGTGTATTTATAGAGGAAATCGCCGAAATTTCGGTAGACAAGTGCATAAAGATTCAACCTCTAAAGGCTTCTAACTAAGGTTTGGTAAATGCGACCATTTGTAGATTTTTGGCGGATTTGGAGCTTGAATTTGGAGGAGCGTAAGAAGCGGAAAAAGGTATGTAAGGCTTCACTTTCTTTCTATGGCATGTCTTAGATGTAATAGGCTTGAATACGTGTCTCGGGGACTTCCCTAACTCTAGAAATCCGAGATTGAAAAATGGTTACTATTCATTGGTGGCATTGAACCAAAAGTGCTTGAATAGTGAAAGAAAGGTCGAAACACCCTAGGACTTGCAAGAATAAGACCCGATCACCCTAAGACTTCCATAAGTAACATTATGAAACGTATTATACGTGAATTGTGTACGCCGCCTCATTCGACCGAGGCGGGCCCACTATTCCGGATTCCCCTCGTTGTCCTATTGGGCTTATTTTCCATTCTATAGCTAAGAACACTTATGGACGTCCTTCCGACTACTAAATAAAAGTTGTTTTAACTAAACCCTCGACCCCAAGGTATGAGTTTCTTTACTAAAAGTTTACAAATGTTTTCCAAAATATACATTTTTCTTTAAAAACTAAGTATGATTTTCTTTACTAAAAGTTTACAAGTGTTTTCCCAAAATATACATTTTTCCTTAAAAACTAAGTTTTACAACATTGCAGTTTCTATGACTTAAACAACGGCGTAATCCTATGACGACTATGAATCTACGATGCCTATGATCCTACGACGACTATGATCCTATGATGACTATGATGGCTATGATACTATGATGGCTATGACTCTATGGTGTCTATGATTCTATGGGAACTATGATTCTATGTTGACAATGATGATGTCAGATATGCTATGTCTATGACCCGATATGCTATGACATGTTCTATGTCGATAGTCTCGCCTTATGATTATCGTTCCTTCAAGGTGAGACAAAGCGACCATGATTATTCCATAATGCGATCGGAGGTTTCCGACCTTACGTCACTCCGATAAGTACATGATTTCCTTGGGCTCTCTTGCATGCTAAATATGAACATGGGTTGGGGGGATGGGATATGAATACTTGGAAATTGGGAAGGAACTATGTTTCATTGCCACCGGTGGCTTATCATCCCGGACGCGGGATTTATGGTTTAGCCGGAGTATTCGGCGCTATGTGGGCGAGCCGCCTCGTGCGGTACTATGACCGATATGACCAAGTAAGCATGCATGGCATCCGCCCCGGGGGCATTCATATGCACGAGTTGCTCGCTGTATCACTTATGATATGTCCTATGTTCTCTATGCAATATATGATCCCTATGTACGAGTCACGACTTGACATGACATGTTCTATGTTTATGCGGTTATTGTTCATGTATACATTTCTTACTATGTTATTATTCATGCCTTACATACTCGGTACATTGTTCGTGCGACGCCCCTTCTTGTGGGCGGTCGCGTTTCATGCCACGCGGTACCCCCGAACGAGTAGAGGTCATCATAGAAGATGTTCTAGCCATGTTGGCAAGCTCCACTCACCTGGAGGATTCTTTGAGTCGACATACACGTGCTATGGTCCATGATTACGGTTAGAGACTTTGCGGACGGAGTCGTGGGTCTAAGGTGTCACTTTAAAAAAGAGTTTCATAGGTTGACGTGTTTTATTAACGGAAACCCTCGTGTTTTCAAAGCCGTATTTACTTTGAGAAATGACGAAAAGATTTTCAAAAAAAAATTACTATGTATTTTACTTCATTTTGTCTTAAGAATCCAAAGAGTTCATATGTGTAATAAGAGTTAGCGGGTTCGCTCGGCTCGTACACGGGGTCGGGTGCCCATCACACCCTAGTTAAGTCGGGGTGTGACAAAGTGGTATCGAGCGTGGTCGGTCCAAGGGTTGTACGCAAAGTCGTGTCCGGTAGAGTCCTGTTTATGGGTGTGAAGCCGGCCACATTTATAAACGGAGGAGCTGCGGGGCATTTAGGAAGCTGTTGACCTTCTTTCGTCCTATGATCGTGCGATAGAGCCAAGGCCTAGGAAAATGGAATCTCCTGGCGCAGAGCCTTACTACGACGAAAGAAAGTGAGGAGTGATATGGAAAGTTACAAGGACAAGTATTGATGTTCTGTTCTACCACTCGAAGCTGGGGGCTCGGTAAGGCTGAGATGAGTCGTATACATATGTAGGCCTGCAAGGTATTGCTAATAGCTGCTGTGTGCGGATCTGAATAGTGAAGATAATAAAGAAGGCCCTACCAGAATGTTACACCCCTCGTGTTCGTAGTGGTAGAACGTTACACCCCTCGTGTTTGAGTCGAGAACGCCCTTGGAATAGAGACCTCAGCTCGAGTTTGTAGGTAGAAAGTGTCTTACCCCGTGTACGAGGGTACCAGCAAATATTCCTGGCAATTTATAGAGTTATAAGTTGAACGAAGCGAATCGACGTGATCTGAACTGAGTTAGAAAATCTGCAGGACACCAGTCATCGTCGACGGGTCGTCGACATGTTCGACGGACCGTCGACGTGCGGTGTCGATAGGATCCCGCAGCCTTGCATCTGCAGGGGCAGGTCGACGGGGCAAGTCCACGGACCGTCGACCCGCTCGTCGAACCGGACGCTATAGCCTTTTTGGCTTCCAAGTATAAATAGGTGGTCCACGACCCTATTTCATATTTTTTCTTCTCTCCAAATAAGAAAACCCTAATATATTCTCTCCCAATATTTTCCATCATGTTAGTGGAGATTTGACAAGACCCGGACCCCGTAAACCCGAGATGGTGAAGAAGAAGGTTGCTTCTAGGTTTTCTTCAAGTTGTGGAGTTTAGGGAGTTGAAGTTGAAGTGATTCTTGGGATTCTTGACCCTCAAGGTATGTAAATGATTTCTACCCTTATATTTAAGTTGGTTATCAAGAGTTTTAGTGATGTTAAGTGAAGAGAAGGTAATTGTGAAAGTGTTGAGTTGATGAAGAGTAATGTACTGATATAGGGTTATTTTAAGAGATGATTGGAAACGGGTTTACGTATATTTTGATATATATATATATATATATATATATATATATATGTGTGTGTGTGTGTGTGTGTGTGTGTGTGTGTGTTGTCATTGTTGATGTGAGTATTGTAGTTGATGTGGGATCTAATGAGAAGTTAGAGAGTGGTAAGCTTACAAAGGAAATTATTGTCTATAGTTCATTGAGATTTATACGCATTTGAGGATGGTTAGTAAGCAAAGTAAATAGACTAATTAAGCCCTATGTTACCTTAATTATAGATTTACAAGTTCAAGAGGTAGAGGTTGGGCGATTAGAGATACTCTAAGGTATGTTAAGGTCATTCCTTTCTTCTTTTGGCATGATCCTATGATATGATCCAACAAGCGAGTAAGCGAGCTTCCATATTACTCTACTCTTAGAAGCATTAGAAGTACTTCAATCTTTGATGTTCATGTACCCCATTTATGAGTAATCCTTCTATTCATGGGTTCAGTCTTATGTAGCCAGTTCTGTGCATATAGCTTAGTCATGCATTACATTCATTATATATTTATGTACATTGACCCGTGACATATCAGGCGTTATATACGCACACATATCAGGCGTTATATACGCGAATATTAGATATATGTAAAGTATGAGAAGAGATATAGGCGTTATATACGCATTACTACTATGATGATATTGATTATGGCCACAGAGGAGCCAATATGATATGACGAGATGCCATAGAGGCTTACGAAGCATATATATACGCACATACATTAGGCGTTATATACGCACTCATATAGTATGCACGACCATCATTGATAGGTATGAGCATGCGTATTATGTGCCGCGAGCATTATCGTTACACGTATTTGGCGAGATACTAGTTCATACGCGTACGTACGATCAATCATTTTCGATTATGAGTTCGGATCTTATCCATGACTCTTATGTATATATGTTGTTCTTATGCCTTACATACTCGGTACATTATCGACGACTCCCCGTTGCTCGGGGGTTGCGTTCATGCCGCGGTACGGGGGTGCAGAGACGGGTGGTCCGGCTCGGTGGGACACCTCTAGATCTAGCAGTGGTCAGTACGCTCCATTTGATCCGGAGCTACAGTTAGTTTTCGTGTGCCCCTTTTTGGATGTGTATACATATGGATATGACGAGGCCCTATCCCGTCCTTTCTGCAACTTTTATTCCAGTAGAGGTCTGTAGACAGTTGTATGTAGTAGTCAGATGATGTAGCCTTGTCGGCTTCTATTCTTTTGTGTACGGTATATGTACGACTATTTCGGCTTGCACTGTTTTTTCGCATGTCGTGTATATATATATATGCAAATTGTACAGAGTTCTGATGTTTCTCTCTTATGAGATCAGTTTATGCCATTTATGGGCTTTTGATGTTCAGTATGTTTCAGATACGTGTCTAGGGGTGTTTGGTCGCTAGAGGTCAGACTCCCGTCACGGCTCAATCGGTTTGGGTTGTGACACACTTGATCTACGATTTCAAGATGGTCTTCAACATCGAGCTACGATTCTCAGCTACAAAGTTAAAATCGACAGCTACCACATACCAACTGGAGTGAAGATGGCAATCCAAGTTTGGGATTCACAGAGTTCTTTTGGGCTTTCTAAATTAGGGTTCTTAATTTTGTGGGATTGCTATTCTAGGCTATGAGCCCATTTAGATTGGCTTATAAGTTGCCTATAAATTTGTTTTCGGCTTTTTTTGAGTGTTTCGCCCACAAAATGCCATTTTGTGCTTAAAATAAGCCAAAAAATTAATTGGGTTTGTTTGGCTTAACTTATCTAAAGTAGACCGAAAAACAATTTAAGCGAAAAAAATAAGTTGGACTACACCAACTTATTATTTTTTTTTTTTTTTTTTGGCTTATAAGCTATTTCACTTTATGTTCGCTTTTTAAGCCCATCCAAACAGGCTCTATGTCGCCTTTCCACTTTTCCTTTCTGTACAGATGACTTAATTAAAAATAAATAAAACTAGCCCTCATGGCCTTTATTTTTTTAAAAAAACAAAAAAATTGTGTTCTTGGTTAGCTTCGATATAGAGTCAAATGGTCATATCCACTTTTCGCTAATTGCATGTCCAATTCAGCCTTTGCTTTATTTTCTAAAATTTCATTTTACAATTACAATTTTTCTGAACAACATTGATTCTTTTACTATTTCTCTTCTTGCGAACCTTTCCGCCCACAATCTACCGCAGTCTCCTTCAAAAAGTTAGGGAAAAAAAGTCTGCTTCAAAAAGAATTTGAAAATGTCAGATAAAAGAAATACTGCATAAACATAACACGTTTATATATGTATGTACAAATTATACATCCAATCATTAGTGCTCTATATACTCTTCCTCTTCATTTATCTATATCCTGGTGTCGTATAAAACCAAACTAATTTTCACTTAGTGTTGGGAGAAACTGATTAATCCAAACTTATTTTTTATCCTGAAAAATTTGTTTAATTCCAATTTTAACCTTGTCTAACAAAAATAGAATACTACGAGTGGAAAGGCAGGATCTAAAATACAACACACATATATTCATTAATATGGTGAACGACATATTGCATTATTGTGCTAGCTATTTGTCTTTTTCCTTGTATCTATTCCAATGTTATGGGAGACAATCTAATGTAAATTACCAGCAAACACACAAAATTATAGAACACCGAATTATATTTTAGACGATGTGTAGAAAAAATATACAAAAGATGCGTCAATTGTCAAAAACCTTAAGAATAAGACTTAAGCAGTGGGGTCCTTGATTGCTTAGAGAAATTAATTCTACCATGCAAATACTTTTCAACTTACCTTTTAAATACGACTCTTTCTGTATTATTATGCGACTCTGCAGCAAATATTACGCTGTCATAATTGACATAAGGTTTGAAACTTGCAACTTTGACAAGTCTTCCATGTTCATTTGACATTTCCTTCCTCTTTACCATGTTTCTTATCCCCTTCTTACCCATATATATATATATGATCCAATTTCTTTTCATAACCATTCATTTATATAACAAACTAGTGACACTTCCACCATTTTAAAGGAAGAAACAAGAAAATCCTTTAGCACTTCCATTATTTTAGATTAATTGATGGCTAAAGAACGGTCGATGCAGGCAACCCCCACTTGGGCGGTTGCCGTGGTTTGCTTCATCTTGCTCGCTATTTCCATTTTCATTGAACAAATTATTCATCACCTTGGAGAGGTATCTCATATATAATTACTTATGAATTTCGTTTTCTTTTTGCGGGGTTCAGTTCTAGTTTTGTAAGATTAAACTGCTTCACGGTTTAATTATTACATAAGGAATGAAACCTTTAAGTGTTAATTGTTACTGCCTTTAGTTCTTTGAATTTGTTTTCTGCCTGGAATGAAGAAAATACTGTATATTCTAGATTGATGAATGATTGCTGTAACTACAACTACCACTGGTGACATAAAGATGAGAAGTGTTTGTTGGGACCATTTTCATTATGGATATTTTTATTTGCAGTGGTTGTTGAAAAAGCACAAAAAGCCTCTATACGAAGCGCTTGAAAAGATCAAAGCAGGTAAAAAATAAAGTTTAACCTTGTTTTAATTTCTTATGAAAATTGTGACTTCATAGTTTTCTAGCTTAATAATATGCTGATACTTTTTTGTGTATTGTATATATATGTGGAACAGAACTTATGTTGTTGGGATTCATATCACTGTTGTTGACAGTGGTGCAAGACCCAGTTTCTAACTTATGCGTACCAAAGAGTGTTGGCTATTCGTGGCATCCTTGTAAGACAGATGAAGATGAAAAATCTAAGTATGATGACCCATGTCTAGCAAGGGTACGTACGTACATATATACTTTGGAACTACTTCATTTTTTCTACCTTTCTTGTAACTTTTAAGTAATTTTTTGAGGGTTTGAAAAATGCAGGGAAAAGTCCAATTTGCATCTTCATATGCAATTCACCAGCTCCATATCTTCATCTTTGTGTTGGCAGTTGCTCATATATTATACTGTATAGCAACTTTTGCTTTCGGCAGGCTAAAGGTATTTATCCGCATTTCTCAGTGAAAAAATAAAAAAATAAAAAAAAGCGTCGTAGTAACTCTTTTTCATTTTATACATGCACGACAACATTTTCTAGGTTACCGATTCTTTAGCATATGATTTGTTTTGACTATTTTGAGAGGCGAGTTATTTAAGTTTTACATGACCCCTACGTGATAATTTATATGATTTTTTTTCTCTTCTTTGGTTAATGGTTAGTAATTTTCTATCTGAAATTGCAGATGAGAAAATGGAGGGCCTGGGAGGATGAAACAAAAACAATTGAGTACCAATTCAACAATGGTATGTATGCATGAATTTGAATAAAACTCAATACTTCACCCTATCTGAGCGTGATTCGATTTGAAGGCTTGTGGGTTGACTCGGGTACGGCTGTCTTGACGGTTCTCGGCTCAAATTTCTTATATATTTGACGGGTTTCACATTATAAATACAAGGTTCGGATAAAAGGTGTGGATTCCGGCGAACCCACACCCAATGGTGTGGATCCGTCCCTGCCTATACACCCCGCCTTACTATTGTGCATACTCTTTTATTTCTCTAGTGTCTAAGGTTGTACTCCCTCCACTCTACCCCAATTAATGTGAAGATGTTCGAATGGACACGGAGTTTTTTTTTTAATTTTTAAAAAGGCTTTTGCAACTTTTAGTCTAAAATAAGTTATTGACATTATATGGTTTAAATAATGTTATTAAGGAAATAATTAAAAAAAATTCAAAATTAAATTATTATTAAAGATAAAAAAATATTTTTTTTTGATATTGACTAAAAATGAAAGAATGTAATTTAAATTAGGACAAAGAGAGTATATTTTATACCTAAGGTAGCCTTCCATAACATGTAAAATTCCATTGATAGTGAGAATTCATTTATATATATGTTCAGTAGATATGAATTAAATCCTATTTTAAATAGGTCCAGAAACATTTCAATCTTGCTACAGAAAGACAACGCTGAAAGTTGATGTGACATATAACAAAAAGATTTATACTTGTCCGTTGCTGTTTGCTTTTCTTTTTGGACCCCAAATGCTATTGTATAATAATGTGGGTAGGGAATCATTTGCTAGTTGCAACTACACCATCTTTTGATACTAAATTCAGACAGCAGTGCATACCAAACAAAAAGTATGACTACTAATTCTACTTGACCGACATATGTCAGACTCTTTCCATTCACTTTTACTTATTTAATATTTTAAAAAAATTACTTTTATTTATCATATTTAACATATTAAGAAAAAATAATTTATTTTATTTTATTCATAATATTAATTACTCATTTCAAATCATTTTTCAAGGCCATTAAAACTATAAACCAATTAATATGGGTATTATAATAATTATACACTTCATTTATTATTTCTTAAGGGGTGTGTAAAGTCCTTAGTGGACAAATAAAAGTGAATGGAAGGAATAGTTATTACTCCAATTATTATTATTATTATTATTATTATTATTATTATGTTCAAACTTTTATTATTAGTATTTGATTGTTGCAGATCCCGAGAGATTTAGATTTGCAAGAGAGACATCATTTGGACGTAGGCATTTGCATTTCTGGAGCAAATCGCCGGTGTTGGTCTGGATAGTGAGTCACCCCCTCTCCTCCTCTTCTCTCTTCAGTTTTGAAGTGGAAATGAAAGATTATATGAATTTATTTAATTTATATATATTGGCCGTATGTATTTACATTGTCTATATAGTTTAAACAATGATTATCATTTTAGATTATTAATAATTAATACTTATCATAAAAATTTACTAATAATTATTTATAAATAATATGAATGTGTAAGTATTTTTTACATCATCAACGGATAGATATAAACTAATTTTCAATTTGTGAATTACTATTGTGTAAGGTTTCACTGAACTCATATTTTCGGGGGTTATATTTACAGGTTTGTTTCTTCAGGCAATTCTTCTCATCAGTTGCAAAAGTTGACTATTTAACCCTTCGACATGGGTTCATGATGGTAAGTCACTATCCAATACAAAATTCTATAATGATTGGATATTATTAAAAAAAAATCGTATTGTAAATTTGCCTAATCACATCCCTTACAACTAGGGGTGCTCACGGTTCGGTTTGGATCGGTTTTTATGTAAAAAATAACCAAACCAATTGAGTTGGTTATTCAAATTGTCAAACCAAACCAAACCAAACTACATCGGTTTTTACTATTCGGTTTTTGTCGGTTTTATCGGTTTTTTCGGTTTTTGTCGGTTTTTAAAATACATTGTAGTCACTATCTAAATTTAAACTCATGTGAAATAGTATTGTCAAGAACACTCATCTCCAAAAACTAACTCAGAGCATACTTATTCTTAGCAATGGGGTAGTATTGCCAAGAATGAGAAAGCAAGCACAAAACAAATTGGTAGTATTAAGCGAGAAACGATGAGACAATTAGTTTAATTAAAAAGCATGGCCAAGAGTATAAAAACATAATATAAATTGTAATGTTCTCATAAAAAAATTAAAATACATACACATATATATATACAAACTTAATTTTTAAAATAATATATAAAGTCGGTTTGGTTCGGTTTTTTTCGGTTTTTTTAGACTTGAAACCAAAACCAAACCAAATATAGTCGGTTTTTAAATTTAAAAACCAAACCAAATAAATGTCGGTTTTTTTTTCCGGTTCGGTTTGGTTATCGGTTTGGTTCGGTTTTTCGGTTTTTCGTGTTCAGCCCTACTTACAACCACAACCCCACCCCCGCCCCAACAACTCCTTATCAGTGTATGTAATATATTGTATTAAGTTTAGCGCTTAATTAACTTTTTTTTTTTTTGCTCCATTTACCTGCAGGCACATTTAACTCCACAGAATCAAGAGAATTTTGATTTTCAAATATACATTAATAGAGCAGTTGAAAAAGATTTCAAAGTCGTTGTGGGAATAAGGTGTACATCATTTTTTTTCCTCTCCCAATTTTTCAGAACCTTTTTTATTGATTCTATGATAATTAACATCATTTATGTTGCAGTCCAGCATTATGGCTCTTCACAGTCCTATATTTTCTAACCACTACCGATGGTACGTAGACTATCTTGTAATTGAAATTATGTGTTAGAATTAATTACTTAAAGTAACCATATCCAATTGAAACTAAATGAAACTTGTTCCTCTTTATGGACAGGACTGTACTCTTACCTTTGGGTTCCATTTGTCCCACTCATAGTAAGTCATTCATTCATTTAATTAATAGGTGTCTTATAGACGAAAATTTAAATTTTTCTAACATAAAATTGGGAAAAATTAAAATGCAGATAATATTACTGGTTGGTACAAAACTTCAAATGATCATAACAGAAATGGGGGTAAGGATATCAGAAAGGGGAGACATAGTGAAAGGTGTACCATTGGTGGAGATAGGTGACCATCTTTTCTGGTTTAATCGCCCTGGCTTTGTTCTTTTCTTGATCAACTTTGTGCTCTTTCAGGTACCTTTAATTTTTTTCCCACTTTTCATATATATATATTGTTTTAAAAAAAAAATTTCACTTAAAAGAATGATATTTGTAAAAACTCTTAGCTTGGAATTCCATAATGATTTTTGGTTTTAATTTTCAGAATGCGTTTCAAGTTGCTTTCTTTGCTTGGAGTTGGGTAAGGAGTTGGATTTCCATTTTCCGTTTTTCTTTTGGATTGAAATTTGAATGCACTGTCCTGAACCTTTTTTATTTTCCTTTAACTTTGCAGTGGAAATTTGGTTTTCCATCTTGCTTTCATAAAAATGCTGCAGACCTAGCCATAAGGCTAACCATGGGGTGAGTTTCACTAAAACACACTTTGAATTGCCATATCCATATTATGCTCACAAAGTTTGACATACATATACATTCTTCCTTCCTAGAGGGTTCAGGAAGGATATTCAATGAATTACCATTATATTTGCCCTTCCTAAAACTTGAATTTCCAAGAAATATGTTACAATAATTGTTCAATCAAGTACTCGAAAAACGACAAACATGATGGATATTTAACAAGAAAAACAAATTAAAGTTTTCCTGCCACAAGATGCATATTTTTGTATTGATCGTTTTACTTCCTTGTTTCAGGGTGATCATCCAGGTCCACTGCAGCTATGTGACTCTCCCTCTTTATGCCTTGGTTACACAGGTACTCTAAAACATTTTTTGTTGAAAATCTTCTACAAATGATTACCCTAACAAAGTTTTAATTAGTAAAAGCATGAATACTCATATATATAAATGGTGAAATTTGTAGATGGGTTCATCAATGAAGCCTATCATCTTTGGTGATAACGTGGCAACAGCTCTTACAAGCTGGCACAATATGGCGAAAAAACGAGTGAAACATGGCCGTCTATCGGGAAACACCACCCCTGTCACCAGCAGACCGGCCACCCCATTGCATGGTAGTTCCCCGGTTCACTTATTACGCGGTTACCCACAATATAATGAAGACAGTGTTCAAGCATCTCCTCGAACATCTAATGTCGAAAATGAAGGCTGGGCTAATGAAATATCGACTTCTCCCCGTGGAAGAAATAATAATCAGGAGGGAGAAATCCTGCATGCCTCCACGTCTGCGCAACGTCGTCTCCATCCTGATGAGCATCAAGTTGAGATTACATTGTCTGATTTCACTTTTGGCAACAAATAATCAATTGATCATCTAGGCTGAATATGTAAAAACCTACCTCTAGGCTGAATATGTAAAAACCTTACCCTTCATTGTTTTCTTTGTCTGGATGGGTTCATTATTGTAGAGAGCATATATCGTAGTCCAAATGGCTGCTTGCTGATAGACCTAGTTTCTAGGTTTTCTGAATTTCATTAAATGAATTACAATGTGTTACATGTACAGAATATATAGCCACACTATCAGGTAGGATTAACCTATGATTACGTAATACAAGTTCCATTATAACAAGAAGAGTATATTCATAATACAAATCTTATTCTAAGAAGCAGAGTATAATCAGGGACAAATGCAAATAGTTTAGGGGCAAAATTGACCCTTTTCCATCAAAGCTATGAGTCTGTGACTTAAATGAACCAAAAAGTGACAAAAGGTATCAAAATAACCCAGTAAAAAAAAAAGTGACAGAAGTACCTTTTGCGCACTAAATTAGTGCGTAATAGGACCAAACTACAATTTTACAGTTTAGTCACATTGCGCACTAAATTAGTGCGCAATAGGTGTTTAAGAAAACCCCTTCCAGCTTCATTTTTCCAAGTTACTCTTCTTCACCTCCTCCATTTTCACTCTTTCAACATACTTTAGCCCCCCCCCCCCCCCCCACCACCACCAAAAATCATGTCTCAAAGCTCTTAAACGTCAAACTCTGCTATAAAACCCGATGTTTGTGAATGTTGTCATTATTGTAAGCTAAGAAAATCAAGGACCCGAGATAATCCTGGGCGTCGTTTTTGGCATTGTAAAGTTCCCGAAGTATGTGTGTTTACAATTGTTTTAGGGTTTAAATTTTTTTCACATTATCTACATACTTTACTTTAAAAACTGATTTTCTTGTAATGTTTATAAGATATGGGCAGTTGCAAACATTTTCGTTGGGAAGATACCTTTTGTCACGATCCATTTTAGGGCCGCGCGGGCACCTACCCTTCCCACCTCGGTAGGCGAACCCTCTTATTGAATAACACATCAATTAAATAAAGACGATTCATTTAAACCAACTGATATTTAGAAATAACAGCAGAACATCATATACATTCAATAAACTCAAGTATTTATATGATTACAACAATTTAATAAATACAGACTCGATCCAATTTCCCATGACCTGGTCTAGACTAGTACAAGAGCAACTAATGATTTCAGATTACCACTACATTCTAAGACTCAGCCTCGATTCCGGGAATGAAGTGGAGGAGGCCTTGGGATAGCACCGCATTTTCCGCTTCATATCACAATCAATCACACAAACAATCTACACTACAAAAAGGGTAAAGAAGTGTGCAATATCGGTACAATACACGCATGCGAGTAAGTATCATAGGCCGACAAAGGGTTAGAAACACGTATCGAAAAGAATTCACGATAAACATGATAACAACCAAATCAAGTCATACGTCTATCTACCACACACTGTACATCAATACTTTTTAATCATTAACTTCACTCCAATAATCACCAGCCAATTTCACAATAATCTCGCAACTCATATATCGTTGAATCGTTCGTTTTAGTCTAGTAGTCAACTCATGTTAAAACACCCGTTATCTTGCCTCACATAGAGGACAAACATATAACTAATCTTACGGATGGTCTATGGGCTACTTCAACAAGTTCCAACAATAAATCCGGATCCAAGTACACGTCATTGCCTAAGTAAAGCATCTAATCCCAAATGTACCAAGTCTGAATATAACAAGTCCGAATCCAACATCACAAGTACAATACCAAACATCTCAAAATCAATATCATAATGCAATGAATGTATCAGCAGTAATAACGCAATGCAACGCCATGCAACGCGTGTACACATGTACTCCCACTAGCTATCAACGTCTTCAGAGCACAACCCACTGCGGACTCGCTAGTCTAAGTGCCACCCATCTCGATCTTGCCCAACAAGTAGCGTACGGGACCCCGGATCTTTGCCTGTGCGGGTTCTCACCGGCATCACTCTGGGGGGACCCGCTGAGTCCATGCACTATCAACTATTTCTGAACTATCATCTGATATCGGCCATGCAATCAATGATTTCGAATTAATTATCTTACATCGGTCATGTCACACCCCACCCTTGGTAAGGCGTGATTGCACCCGCACCTTTACAGAACCGAGCGAACTAACTGCATGACTTACATCCTTTGTGTCTCGAAATGGAAACAATAAGATCAAGCAGGCTAAATATGAAAATAATATCACGCATAAGTAAATGTACAATAGACCCATGATGCCAACATTACCATCGTCACACTATGACTAAGTTGTACAAAAAGAATCGTCCGCAAAGCGTCTATGCAATGACCGAAGTATGGGCGAGTTAGACAGGCCCCCGATATACCCTCTGTAACAAAAAGAAACATACGCAACCCGACTCGTAACGAATGCCCAGGAAGCTTGAGCTCACCACCAAAACTCTGTACCGAAGGCGCCCTATGATGAAAGATCCTTGTCTCGTTTATCTACACTGCGGCATTGAACGTTAGCGTCCACAAGAAGGGACCTCGCAGCCGAGCAATGTAATCGTAGTATGTAAGGCATGAATAGCATTATGATATCAACGAAGATAAACATAAGACAAGAAAGTAATTATACCTCGCACTTTCTTAAGATCTCCGTCATGTAAACTACTCGTCTGGCAGAAAACATTGCATACATATCCATACACAACATACATACATAGACCTATAACTTACTATTGTTACA
>NC_081347.1:34918689-34960539 GCF_029784015.1 Lycium ferocissimum | reverse complement strand
TACTCCCCCAGGGGCTACTTAACAAGTTCCAAAAAACGGTTTAAAGTACACGTGGTTTGCCTGGGAAAATTTAACCCCAAAATTTTTACCAAGTCCAATATAACAAGTCCGAATCCCATCACAAGTAAAAATCCCAAAAACACCCCAAAAATCAATATCATAATGAAAATGCAAGTAATGTGGAGAACAAATACCCATCCAAATCCGTGTACACGTACCTGGGACGGCTTTGCCCAACAGACAGACGGGACCCCGGATCTTTGCCCAGGGGGGGTTCTCACCGGCATCACTCTAGGGGACCCGCGGAGTCCATGCACTATCAACTATTTCGGAACTATCATCGGATATCGGCCATGCAATCAATGATTTCGGAATTAATTATCGGACATCGGTCATGTCACACCCCACCCTTGGTAAGGCGTGATTGGCACCCGCACTTACAGAACCGAGCGAACCAACTTATGACTTACATCCTTTGTGTATGCGAAATGGAAACAATAAGATCAAGAGGCTAAATATGAAAATAATATCATGCATAAGTAAATGTACAATAGACTCATGATGCCAACATTGCTACTGTCACACTATGACTAAGTTGTACCAGAACTGTCCGCAAAGCGTCTATGAACATGATCGAAGTATGTAAGTTAGGGACAGGCCCCCGATATACCCTCTTGTAACAAAAAGAAACATATGCAACTCGACTCGTAATGCTCTAGGAAGAAGTGAGCTCACCAAAAGCGTTACCGAAGGCGCCCTATGATGAAAGATCCTTGTCTCGTCTATCTACACTGCGGGCATGAACGCAGCGTCCACAAGAAGACCTCGGTAGCGAGCAATGTACGGTATAAAGGCATGAATAGCATTATGATATCGTAATGAAGATAACATAAGATGAAGAAAGTAATTATACCTCGTACTCTTCTTAAGATCTCTGTCATGTAAACTACTCGTCTACAGGAAAAACATTGCATACATATCCATACACAACATACATACATATGCACTCATATACACTTACTATTGTTACACCACGGACAAATTTCATTCATGCTCATTAAATCGAATAATTGAAGGGAAAGAATCGCGGTTATCGAATCGACGAAGTGTCGAATTAGTTTCGAGAAGGACCCGTCAGCCATATATGGACATAGGCCATTCTTCAACAAACGACCCGAAGCAAATTACCTCTCCGTCACCTTATGCGACACCATATGCGACTCGCATGTGTGACATGCGACCGCGGCGACGAAGCCGGCCATCGCGATCGTGCCGGTGAGAAGTAGTTCTCGGCACCATCTGCGACACGAGGTGCGACTCGCATGTGTGACATGCGAGTCGCATGTCGTGTCGCATGTTGTGCCCAGCCGCAGCTCTCGGCAAGACTTGCGACGCGAGGTGCGACTTGTGCATGTGTGACATGCGACTCGCATGTAGTGTCGCATGTCATGCCGTTTCGAATTTTCTGGTTCACTTTAAATAGATCCAATTCGTCCAAAATCTCATTTTTCATCATTTTGTGACCAAGAAAACCTAGAACTCTCTCTAATATTCTCCCATGAGAAAACCATAGAAATCCAAGATCAACAACAAGAAAGCAAGAGAATCAAGTGAAGGAAACCCATTAAAAGTCATCCAAGTCAAGAAATCCAAGGAGAGATGAACTGGGTTTTGGTGCTAAGGGTGAATCACCACTCCAAGCTTGTTCTTCTATTGTTTAAGGTAAGTTTCATGACCCTTACATGCTATTTGAAGTATTTTTAAGTTGAGATTCATGGATTGTAGAAGAGCACCACAAATGGGTCATTAAATGGATGAATTTTGTCATTAATGATTAGTAGTGAGTTGAATCATGGAAATGAATATGTTGATGATATAGATGTGTTACAAATGACCTATAGAACATGAAATGGGTGTTGGATACGAAAGAATGCGACGATGGATTTTTAGTCATAATTGAGGTGAATTATGAAATGCGAATCATATGAATGAATGATGATTGTTGTTAGCGATATTGTGATGATTATTATGAATGTTGGGAGCTGAAATAGAGTAAGGGAAACGTAGTAGAAACAAAGGAGGTGCTGCCCAATTTTCCTTAGGAATAGAGGTCCGTTCTTGTAAATTCGTAACTAACGACGACATGAATTCTCTTGAAGGTATGTGTGTGGCATTAAAGGAAGAACGAGCAAGCAATAAGGATAGTAAACGTCAAAGGTATGTAAGGCACGTCCCTTTTCTTTCAAGGCATGATCCTTAGGCTATAGCTTCGAAATGTTTCTATGTCTCTCTCGTTTTCATAAGTCAAATGCTTACGTCTCCAAGGCATAAATTTCTATTCTAATAATCTATAGTTGTTTTCCCAAATTGCCATGTTCTTCAAACCAAAGATGTACGATTTTGTGAGCCTTCATGATAACGAAACGAGCACGTTTTACGATAGAAATGGCAAAGCCAAAGCCGAGGATATATTCTATAATGATGAAGGTTATGATGATTTTTATGACCAAAAGTCTCAAGTTATGAGCTTAATGTTTTTACGAGAATGATTTTATGCTCAAAGGCTCCGAGTTCATGATTTCAATGACGACATAAGAATGTCAAGTTATCTATCAACCCTTTTTATTTCATCCATGGATACTGACAAGGTTTTCAAAAAAAAATCCCAAAGACATACGGATTGACTTCTTACAAGATTACAGATACTGTTTTACCTTCCCTTAAAAGAGTTGTCGTTCATATTCGTAGCGTTCATTGATAGTCCCACCTTACTATGATTGTTCCTTCAAGGTGAGGCGTGATGACCATAATGAATCCATAACATAGTCGGGGGCTACGACCTTACGTCCCTCCGATAGAACTATAGCTTTTCCGAGCTCTTGTGCATGCTATGTATATTATGTATGTATATGATATGAAAAATGTTTTCGGGGGAAATGGGGAAAGGTGAGGCGCTATAGACGCATATAGCTACACGATCATTTGGCATATCATGTTATGTTTTCATATCCGGACGCGGGATACCCGACGCGGGCTAGATGGGTGATGATCGGGCCGTACGTTCCACGGCATAGTTTTTGATGTATATGATGACTATATATATATATGATGACAGATGGATCGGGCTACACGTTCCGTAGCAACATATGATATAATGCTTATGAGTATGCATGCATGAATCCGCCTCAAGAGGCAAGCAGTATGAGTTATTCATTGTGTCATGTCATTCTCTTATCACATCTTATTTTATTGATGTATGCCTTACGTATAAATTTTTTACATTATTCGTCGACGTCCTTTTCTTTTTGACGCCGTGTTCATGCCCACAGTAGTCGGGGAGGCGGTCCAAATGCTGAGAAGCCATCACTGTGCCAAGAGCACTCCATTTTCCGGAGGTGCTACTTAGTTGATCCGTTTTGCGTATTTTGTATATGTCATTCAAGAGAGGGCTCGTAGGGTACTAGATGTGGGTTGTAGTTCCATGATGTGTACAGCGTGTATGTTATAAGTATTTTGAAACGGGTTTCAGTATTAAAGATTATATCTCTAACGGCGTGATCCTACTTAAGGTATTCGATAAAGATGAATGTTTGTTAATTGAGTTAAGAAAGGGTTACGATGGTGCTCGGTGGAGCCTGGTACCGTCACGGCCCCTAGTCGGTCGGGTCGTGGCGAGTATCGAAAGCGCTCGTCCTAGGAAGTGTCTACGAGCCGTGTCAGTAGAGTCTTGTTTATCGGTGTGTTGTGCACCACATCCATAAATGGAGGCTACCGGCATTTAGGAAATATGACCATCCTTCTTCTTAATAGATCGTGCGATAGTAGGCTGTGTTATAAGATTAATACCTTCCTAATGGTGCGTTATAATTTCGGCAAAGCCGATGAAAGGAAGATCTACGACGCCCCGAAGGGCAAAGGGGTGGTTGACGAAAGGCTTGATCGAGGGCCGTCTACGGTATAAAGGAAGTTGAACTCCCGGGATAAGACCCTACCTCGACGTCCCCATACCCCGTCCATGTTTGAGAATCGGGGGAGTCTCGGTCTTAGCCCCGGCACCTCCCGTTCCTTCGCCGGATGCTTCGCTCAAGAGACGAGACATGCTATTCTCTTATTGACTCGGCTTGGTAGCCGCTCGGGCCCGGCAAGATGGGGGGTCATGATAACGGGCGGGAGAAAGGGAGTTAATCCTTCATGGTCGAATCATGGATTTGAGGTGTTCCTCGCGGTTTCCTAGACTGATTTGGTGGACCTACATGCTCAAGGTCACCCCCGAGATCTCAAAGCTTCCTTCTCGAGATGCGAGTGGTTCTAGTCGAAGAGATCATCGGTACCACGATGTACTCGGTGTCGCAGTTGCACCGGGGACCGTGTCGTTCTGGGCTCGGATGTTTGTTATGCGTGCTCGGCGGTGCCATGTAAAGCGCGATTGCCGCCGCTATGTGGTACGAGCAAAGTTTGGGTTACGAAGTGGTAGCCGACTCTTCATCACCGACACGCCCTCCAAGACCAAGGTCCACGATGCTAGTAAGTAGTGCTAGAGACCGAAGGACGCCTAGCCCCAGTGGATCCCAACGTCATATCCATGCACTCGCCGAACGACGGGATTATGAGTTCTCCCCGGATATGGCTCCAGGTATATCGTTAGCACCCTAGTATGATTGATGTAAAGGCATATGTTAATAATCCATATAGTAAATGTAATGTGCACGACAAAGGATAGTAGACCGAGTGTTCATTTTATGAGGTACATCCCTATATTAGAAGAAGGCTTGCGAACGAGATTCGAAGTGTCACCCCATAGCGTAAAATTACGATCCGGGTATAATGAGCACGTGACAAGAATTGTGATGTTAAGGGTAGCAAGGAAATGCTTAAGGGTGTGCCAAGCCTATACACGAATACGAGGATGAAACCGATAAGTGAACTAGGGGTAGTAGATGAGAAAGCTTGGAGAACCTTGTTAGAGAGAGTTTAGCGGAGAGATTCCTCAACGACCGTGATAATAGCCGACCCACCTAGGAAGGAATCAGAGGAAAGTGATATAGCAAAGTAGTAGTGGCCGTGATTGGTATGATTAAGAGGATGAATGAGACCGTTAGCCAGGCGTAAAAGACCAATACGACCGTAAAGACAAGCAACGACAGCAGTGCAATTAGTAGGAGGAGGATCAACACGTTAGGAGTGATACGGAAGGATCAGGAGGAACAACCAGTTCTAGACAAAGAAGAAAGGATTGACACGGGTAGCATTCTAAGGGGTAAGAGGCGGTATTAAGTTGAGAATGTGATTCCTCATACGATGAGTCAAGGATTGATTATAAGGTGGGAGGAAATAAATGAGTTGAGCAGAAGGAATAAGCGAGAGCATAGTCAAGAGAAAATGTACGAAGAATTTAGTGCCTGGCGAATAGTGGCATGGTAGCCAAGGAGAATATGTTTCTCACGAATGCCCTATACCGAGTTAGAGAGGAGGAAGTAAATGGAGTAAGGAGTCGAAGAGGAAAAGATGATCATGAGTTATGGATTTACGGTCGACTATGAAGCGATGGAGTGAAGTTATAATCAAGGACGATAGTGGTACGATGCGGTTATGAAATCGGTGCCGTGTAAACAAGAGTAAAAGAAAAAAGGGGCATGAGTAACTAGACCTATTGCAAAAGTAAAAGAAATCCTTACGGAGAAGTTCGCTAATGAAGCAAAATTTAGATTCGAAATATAGCTACCGGGTGAGCTAAGTAATGTACGCTTTGCTCGGATTGTTATATCAGTGCATTCCTTGGTTGTAAAGACCGTAAGGTGGATACGTTAAGACCTCATGTATGCATGGTTATAGTCATAGACGGTAGGAAGCGGTGTGAGTAAGGCGTAGTGTAGTCGAGTACGTGAATTCAAAAATCTAAGGGTATAAGTGTAACCCTTAAAAAGGGGGGGAGTGAATAGAAAGGACATTAGTATAAAGGTTGAAACGATGAACCCTACGGGGGTGTATGGGCTTAAGGCGGTAGAGTAAGGTGACATCCAAAATTAAGAAGAAGGCGAAGAAGGGGGAACCGTGAGTTGGCAAAGACGGCAGAACACTAATGACAGGTGGAAGTGGATTCACAATTCCTCGAGATTATATTATCCCCTCATTTCTTTCACTACGAATCCCAGATGAAATTTTTGGTGAAGATAAGACCAGCCACCGAGGAGTGGTGTTCCTTAAGGTTCCAAATGGCGCTAGTGCAAGAAACGAAGAAAACTTTGCGAAACTGGATTTGCGTGACATGGTTGGGGGAGAGTAGGATCGGTATTATTCGCTTGGTGGAAGCTACTGTTTGCTCTTCGAGTATAAGGGAAACTCTGGCGAAATTTTTCTAGAATTCCCGATGATTTAACATTCGGGGACGAATGTTCCAAAAGGGGGGAGGAATGTTACACCACGGACAAATTTCATTCATGCTCATTAAATCGAATAATTGAAGGGAAAGAATCGCGGTTATCGAATCGACGAAGTGTCGAATTAGTTTCGAGAAGGACCCGTCAGCCATATATGGACATAGGCCATTCTTCAACAAGCAGCCCGAAGCAAATTACCTCTCCGTCACCTTATGCGACACCATATGCGACTCGCATGTGTGACATGCGACCGCAGGGTGCGGCATCGGCAGACCATCGCGGATGCGTGCCGGTGAGGTGAGTTCTGGCACCATCTGCGACACGAGGTGCGACTCGCATGTGTGACATGCGATTCGCATGTCGTGTCGCATGTTGTGCCCAGCCAGAGCTCCTCTCTGGCAAGACTTGCGACGCGAGGTGCGACTCGCATGTGTGACATGCGACTCGCATGTAGTGTCGCATGTCATGCCGTTTCTGAATTTTCTGGTTCACTTTAAATAGATCCAATTCGTCCAAAATCTCATTTTTCATCATTTTGTGACCAAGAAAACCTCTAGAACTCTCTCTAATATTCTCCCATGAGAAAACCATAGAAATCCAAGATCAACAACAAGAAAGCAAGAGAATCAAGTGAAGGAAACCCATTAAAAGTCATCCAAGTCAAGAAATCCAAGGAGAGATGAACTAGGGTTTTTGGTGCTAAGGGTGAATCACCACTCCAAGCTTGTTCTTCTATTGTTTAAGGTAAGTTTCATGACCCTTACATGCTATTTGAAGTATTTTTAAGTTGAGATTCATGGATTGTAGAAGAGCACCACAAACGGGTCATTAAATGGATGAATTTTGTCATTAATGATTAGTAGTGAGTTGAATCATGGAAATGAATATGTTGATGATATAGATGTGTTACAAATGACCTATAGAACATGAAATGGGTGTTGGATACGAAAGAATGCGACGATGGATTTTTAGTCATAATTGAGGTGAATTATGAAATGCGAATCATATGAATGAATGATGATTGTTGTTAGCGATATTGTGATGATTATTATGAATGTTGGGAGCTGAAATAGAGTAAGGGAAACGTAGTAGAAACAAAGGAGGTGCTGCCCAATTTTCCTTAGGAATAACAGAGGTCCGTTGTTGTAAATTCGTAACTAACGACGACATGAATTCTCTGAAGGTATGTGTAAGCGCATTAAAGGAAGAACGAGCAAGCAATAAGGATAGTAAACGTCAAAGGTATGTAAGGCCGTCCCTTTTCTTTCAAGGCATGATCCTTAGGCTATAGCTTCGTAAATGTTTCTATGTCTCTCTCGTTTTCATAAGTCAAATGCTTACGTCTCCAAGGCATAAATTTCTATTCTAATAATCTATAGTTGTTTTCCCAAATTGCCATGTTCTTCAAACCAAAGATGTACGATTTTGTGAGCCTTCATGATAACAGAAACGAGCACGTTTTACGATAGAAATGGCAAAGCCAAAGCTGAGGATATATTCTATAATGATGAAGGTTATGATGATTTTTATGACCAAAAGTCTCAAGTTATGAGCTTAATGTTTTTACGAGAATGATTTTATGCTCAAAGGCTCCGAGTTCATGATTTCAATGACGACATAAGAATGTCAAGTTATCTATCAACCCTTTTTATTTCATCCATGGATACTGACAAGGTTTTCAAAAAAAATCCCAAAGACATACGGATTGACTTCTTACAAGATTACAGCCCTGTTTTACCTTCCCTTAAAAGAGTTGTCGTTCATATTCGTAGCGTTCATTGATAGTCCCACCTTACTATGATTGTTCCTTCAAGGTGAGGCGTGATGACCATAATGAATCCATAACATAGTCGGGGGCTACGACCTTACGTCCCTCCGATAGAACTATAGCTTTTCCTTGAGCTCTTGTGCATGCTATGTATATTATGTATGTATATGATATGAAAAAAATGTTTTCGGGGAAATGGGGAAAGGTGAGGCGCTATAGACGCATAGCTACCGATCGACTGGCATATCATGTTATGTTTTCATATCCCGACGCGGGATACCCGACGCGGGCTAGATGGGTGATGGATCGGGCCGTACGTTCCACGGCATAGTTTTTGATGTATATGATGACTATATATATATATGATGACAGATGGATCGGGCTACACGTTCCGTAGCAACATATGATATAATGCTTATGAGTATGCATGCATGAATCCGCCTCAAGAGGAAGCAAGATGAGTTATTCATTGTGTCATGTCATTCTCTTATCACATCTTATTTTATTGATGTATGCCTTACATACTCGGTACATTATTCGTACGACGTCCTTTTCTTTGGACGCCGTGTTCATGCCCACAGTAGTCGGGGAGGCGGTCCAACAGAGGAAGCCATCAGCCGGTCTGAAGAGCACTCCATTTTCCGGAGGTGCTACTTAGTTGATCCGTTTTGCGTATTTTGTATATGTCATTCAGTAGAGGCTCGTAGGTACTAGATGTGGGTTGTAGTTCCATGATGTGTACGAAATGTATGTTATAAGTATTTTGAAACGTGCTTTCGTATTACGATTATATCTCTAACGAAAAGCAGATCCTCTATTTAAGGTATTCAGATAAAGATGAATGTTTGTTAATTGAGTTAAGAAAGGGTTAGTACGAGCGGTGCTCGGTGGTTAGCCCCGGGTACCCGTCACGGCCCCTAGTCGGGTCGTGACAACTATACATACATCTGTCATATCCGTACCCGACCCTTTCGGTACTCGATGTCATCCGTACCCGGCCCTTTCGGGACTCGGCGTTATCCATACCCGGCTCTTTCGGGACTCGGTGTGATCCGTACTCAGCCCTTGCGGGACTCGATATTATCCGTACTCGGCCCTTGCGGAACTCGATGTTATACCCAACTGATCAGTAGGATGCAATGCATACATACATACATACATACATACATATACGTAAAAATACATAACTGAAATCAACATCATCATTACCATTATCGTTATCACTATATCCTTCCTTAGAAGATCAACTATCTTAAGGTGAAGTCGATGATGTCATGGGAGTCTCGAGAATCATGAACTTAGATAGCATTGAAAATAGAACCATCATCGCTATATCTCAACTCGAAAGAACAAGTATTATGAGGTGAGATCAATCACAAAGAATAGTCTCAAGATCACGAGTAAGCTCAATAATATCATAAGGATCATGAGATTCATAGGCTTCTAGCATTTGTGGTGGCAAGGATATTATGGATACGGCACAAAGGTTTATATTGAAAGAATCATGCCTTTAGAAAGAAAGGGTTTGGCCTTAACATACCTTTTTGGTCGCCTTAACTTTAACTACTCAATGCTTGTCCTCCCAGGCTCGTAAATCTATATTCAAGAAAATTTATACTATTGTTAGACTCACCTTTATACTCTTGTCTTAGTCCTTCAAATAATCTTTCTAGAATCTGCCGAAATTTCGGCAAAGATCTCCCTATATTCTTTACCTCCTTCAAATACCAAAACAACTCCCAAACAATACCAACAACATCAACAACCATATCAATAACAATATATTCCATAAAACATCCCACACGATGTTTCTCCAATTTTGAAACCAGCCATAACAACATCCATAATACCATAATCAAAGAATTATATTCAACTCTTTATGATTTTTCTCCAATGATTCTTTTCTTTCCAAGAATTGCTAAACCTTTATATCATCTTAATCATGTAAATAATAGCAAGAACATACCTTATAGTAGAAGAACTTCACTTTATTCACCTTAAACTTGAACCACACGCGTCGCTATACGATTCTATACTCGTAACTATACGTTGCCTGAACCGGAATTCGGGAATTATCGTTGATCTAGGCTTGAAATTTGGGTTTGGAAGTTGGGGAAATTTCTAGAGGATTTTGGAACAATTTGGAAGAGGTTTTTGGCTGAAAAAGAGGGGGCAAGCCCCTTTTATATTAGTTCAAATTCGGGTCGGGTCACTGTAGCAATGACTGTAGCAGTACTGTAGCAATGACTGTAGTAGTACTGTAGCACGCTTTCTGCTAGGTCAGCTAAAGTTGTAACGTCCATAATTCTCTACTTCGATATCGTATCGAAGAGAAGTTTATTGCGTTGAAAACTACACTCGACGGACTTCATTTTAGGCTTTTGAAATACCTTAAAAATCTTAATATACTAAAAGATATACCCCTCCAAAGTTGACCCAAAATTCTGTCAACTTTTTCCAAATTTTTGACAAATTTATTTTCTTCGATTTGCTTTGCCCCGAATTTTCCATAGCTTATTATGTGAACGTAAACCGTCATGACCATAGGATTAGTTCACATAATATCATATATCCTTGAAGGGAGCTCCAGTATCCATACTAAGAACGTCCATTACTTATAAATTTCCACGTACGAAACTACGGGGTGTAACATTCTCCCCCCCCCCCCCCACAAACATTCGTCCTCGAATGTTAAAGTAGAGTTCACTCTAAGGTAAACGTCCATGTTCTTACCTGCATTCACTGGTAATTACTTTGCTCACTTGCTCAATTAAAACAGAACTTATTCGGATTACGCAGGTTATCTTTCTTCCTTTGCCGTTTGCATTTTTATATGTACATACTTTCATTCAGAATTTCTTGTTCTCACCGATATCCCCTAACTTCATCTTCTTAGAGTTTAATTCATTTTCATTCCTTCCATTTTGATATCCTCAACTAGTCATATCACAAAGATCCTTTGCTTTCCATAGTAGTCAAATTAATCCTTGCGATACCTTATTTAACAATCGCTTAACATCTAAATTTTTGCTTTAACTCCTCTTGCTCTTAGTTGATTTCTTGCACTTGCGCTTGTCGACGGTAGCTCTTGTACTTGTATCAAACATCACAAATATCTTCCTTAATGATTCTTTCCTTCAACTTACCCTTAAAGTTTCTGATTCCTTAGTTCGGCTAATAAATTAGGAGTGAACTCTTAACTAAGGGTCTTTGTCCTGCAGCGAATTCAAATCGCTTCGTTCTTTCCTTATCTGTAGCCTCCATTCCTCCCCCTTTTTAAGGGAAGCCATTATTTTACTTGTTCCATGAGGGTTCATTATCACCAACTTGTTTCGACCAAACGCAATATCCTTTGATCATTTCCCTTGGGGTTCTCCCTTTATTTTTTTGACCTTTGCTTGACTCTCACTTAATAAGTCTAATGCACTTTTCTGTTATTTCCGTTTATCAGTCAAGTGGATCTCTTAATTCCTTAAATGCTCGTCTCCTCTATTTATATCCTTGAATCCTTTTCTTGCGATCTTATCTCCGTCTACTTTCATGACTTTTCCTTGCATTTCCTTAGCTCATCTTGCTTCATAGCTCTGTATTACTTTTCGATTTCCCCGTTGTCATGTGTCATAATTCCTCCAATACCTTGTCCAGTCAATCCTTGTCTTCGTCATTAAATACCTATAAAGTGCATCCTGTCATTCACTTCTCATTTCCCTTTACGATATCATAGCTTGCTCGTATGTATGTCTATTCCTCGTATTTTCGTCATGTTTCCTTTATAATCGTATCTCTATTCCAAGTCCACTGTCTTATGCCATCACTGTCTACCTTTGACCAACCTTACTAATTTATTAAACTTCCTCTTATCGTCGATGGTCACATAACTTCCTTTAATCAATTCATAACCGCAGTTTCTCGTACTTCTGTCCTCTTTTATTTCCTTTGTTCTTAAGGTGCTCTTTCCTATTTGCCACTTAATAATATCTACCTAGAAGTCTGCAAAACATTCCACTATGAGTACAAACCCATCTTGATCTCGTATAGATGTATATATACTTATAGGGTGAAACTTCCCGTACTCATTAACTTCCTTCAATCATGACTTACCAAACGGCTGATGGTCATATTTTTCCTTTACTCTTTCTCTATAAACATGCAAACAATTCAATTTGTGAAAATTTCGGCAGAGTTTCCTCTATAATTCTTATTACCTCATTCCTGTCCACAGTCCCGAAAACACATCCAATGCCCACAGAGCAATCACAAATACCCATAATATCTTGCTCAAGTTCTTATATCAACGTCTATCCATATTAGTAAAATAGGAAATATACCTTTCGAATGAACAACTTCAATTCTCAGCAATTATCTCGTAGTAGCATAATCAACTGCTTATCCATGATCAAAACATTTGGGGTTAGAATCAAGGACATCATATTCTATGATTTAGCTTTATGGCACGATCTAAGATGAGAAAGAAGGGTCAATCCTTCCCAAATGCCTTTCAGCCTCCTGTTTATAAGTGTGGTCCACTGCACACTATAAGCAAGACTCTGCTAGACACAGCATGCAGACAACCCTAGGACAGAACTGCTCTGATACTAATTTGTCACACCCCACACTTGGTAAGGCGTGATTGGCACCTGGCACCTTACTGGAACCGAGTGAACCAACTTATGACTTACATCCTTCGTGTCTGAAATGGAAACAATAAGATCAAGAGGCTAAATATGAACATAATATCATGCATAAGTAAATGTACAATAGACCCATGATGCCAACATTACTACTGTCACACTATCACTAAGCTATACGCAGGAACTGTCTGCAAAGCGTCTATGAACATGACTGAAGTATATGAGTTGGGACAGGGCCCTCGACATACCCTCTTGTAACAAAAAGAAACATATGCAACTCATTCTCGGCAATGCTCCAGGAAGAAGTGGAGCTCACCAGTCAAAACTGGTACCTGAAAGCAGCCTATGATGAAAGATCCTTGTCTCGTCTATCCACATCTGCGGGCATGAACGCAGCGTCCATAAGAAGGGACGTCAATACGAGCAATGTACTGAGTATGTAAGGCATGAATAGCATTATGATATCAGAATGAAGATAACATAAGATGAAGAAAGTAATTATACCTCGTACTCTTCTTAAGATCTCTGTCATGTAAACTACTCGTCTACAGGAAAAACATTGCATACACATCCATACACAACATACATACATATGCACTCATATTGTTATACCCCGTACTTTGTACGTTGGAATATTCTAAGTTGGTTGCGACAAGTTAAGGACAAGACTTTTAAATTTTCGGTTTTGTTGATTTTTGTTTTAATGCACAAGTTGCATATTCATCTTTTCATTGGTATGGAGTGTTAAGGGTAAATTTGGAATAAGGAAAAATTTGGGGTCAAAAGTGAATTATGGAAAGTTAGACATTTCATGAAAACTTGGGGCCAAAAATGAAGTTTTGGAAATTTGATATTTCATGAAAGTGGCCATATGTGGCCATGTGTGGGTGTGGGCCATAGGGCCACATGTGTGAATTATATATGTAGAGAAAGATGACTAATTTAAGTCATCTTCATCATTCTTCATTCTCTAGAAAAATCAAGAAACTTGGAGAGCACAAGTTGAAGGCCATTCGCCATGAAGGAAAAAAATGAAGACCAAAAGATAGCCACCAAAAAAATTATTTCTTCTAGCTTTTCAACTCTTTGGAAGGTGCTAAACAACATGGAGTAGTTGTTAGAGCAAGCAAATCCTTTGTTCTTGCAAATCTCAACACTAGCCGAAGTGAAGAACAAGTGAGGAAGGTATGGTTCAATCTTATTTTTCATGTCTTATGGATGGTTTGTGCATGTTGTGGAATGTGGAAATGAAGGAAGTTCATGGAAATATGAATGTTGAAGTGTGGCCGTATGTATTGTGTTGTGGCCGTGTGTGTGTGTTATTGTGTAGGAGTGATGAACTAATTGTATTTAGCATGTTTGGGTGTTGTGTAGTGTGTGGAAATGGATGAAAAATCATGGAATTTGTGTGTTGAAAGGCTGGCCTAAAATGGACTGTTTTGGGTGTCAAAGAATGAACTAATTTTATTTAGTATTTTGGTTGTTGTGTGTTGTGGATTTTATGATGCTAATGAGAGTTTAATGACTCAAGTTGAGGTTGTAATTGTCATGGGTTGTTTTTAGAAGCTTATGGAAGTTTAATGTAGTTTCTATAATTATGGAAATAATGTTGGGAACGTGTGGATTATTGAAAAAGTCAATGGACTTGGAAGGAAGAAAATGGGTTGTGTTGTGTTCTTGAACTTAGAGGTTTCGGGTTTTATTATGTAGTGCATGGGCTGATTTGAATAACTTGTGGATTGTCCGAAGTGTTCTTGAAATCTTGTTAGAATGCGTTTGGAATTGCTTATTGATATTGTTATTATGATTGTTGGTATGGTTGTGGTTGATATTGGCCGAGTTGAATTCTCGGGGTTGTTGAACTTATAGGGGAAATGCTGCCCAAATTTCTGTAAATAAAGTGATGGCTTGGGATTGGATTCTTAAGTGCTTATGGCTAATGTTTGGTACTTAATAACCTTATTGTAGATTTTGAGAAGTCGAGATTTGAATTCGGATTAGCTTAGGAAGCAAATGAGGTATGTAAAGCTTACCTTTCCTTCTTTTGGCATGTCTTAGATATGGCTAAGCTATGATGTATTATGAGCTTCGGGGGAAATCCTATTCGTAAAATCCGAGCATGTTTACGACGCTTATTTGCTTCTTGATGTTGGCATCCTTATACGGTTAAGTTATGGTTTATACGTCTTTGAATGATTGATTTTCAAATGTTGTACAAAAAGTTTATTTTCAAAAAGAGTTTTGTAACTACGAACGTCCGTAACTTTCACGCTGCATTTAACCGATGGCTTTGATATGCTCGAAATGATTCTATAAAGGACTATGATTTCCATAAAGCGGCCCGGATTGGGTTGACGCTCGTCCGTGGGCCCCGCGAATTTTCTTGTGTAGTACTAACGACTTTTTGAAAAGAACATAATATGACTACTTTTCCGACCCCCGAGTATGATTATATATTTATCGGTTGAGTCTGAAATAAGAATTTTTATGCATGTGATTTTGATACGTGACTATGGTTTCCGAAGTTCGGTTTGATATGTTCCCGAGTGATATTCGGAAGAAAATCTGATTTGACTACTGTTTTGGCTTACAAATGATGATTCGTTTATTAACCTATTAAGTCTTTGAAAATGTTTTAAACTGTATTTGATTACTCACGATTCTATTCGCACATTCTGTGGTTACATTTTTCGCCAAGTCCCGAGCCGGTTATGTTATCGGGCGCACTATGTTGTATTTTGAAGTATGATGTGTATTTCGAAACATGATGTGATATGATATGATGGTCTGATTTACCGATGCGTATTCTGGAGTATGATGTGTTCGGTTCGCCGAGCCCCTTTTCGGTCGGGAACCGCGTATATATTATGGTGTTATGATGTGTCCGGTAAGCCGAGCCCCTTTCGGTCGGGCAATCGTGTATATATGCTATGTTATATGTTATATGTATGGATTCCGGAACGTGATCCGTCGGTATCGTGGCCGGGTGGTGGGGCAAAACCTGGCGGGGCAAACCCAATGGTGGGGCAAACCCAATGATGAGGCATTCCACATTGGTTTAGGCCAATCCCACATTGGTTTAGGCCAATCCCACACTGGTTTAGGCCAATCCCACATTGGTTTAGGCCAATCCCACATTGGTTTAGGCCAATCCCACATCGGTTAATGGCATCTCATATGACCGGTCCTTCGATGTTATGATGCGTTACGGTATGTATATTATGATCATTTACTTATGTCACTCAGTTCCATTATGGGCCGGATATGATACATGACGTTGATATGTATGTTCGGTATTTCAGGAGTAAGCATTTTGGCATTCTGATTATGATATTTGTCTTTTGTACCTCGTATGTACGATTTGTATTTCATATGCAAGCACTTTGGTTTTCGGGTTGTTGTGCTCACTTTCTGTACCCCTGGCTTCGGTTATGACTTCGTTTTCTGTACTTCCTGCTTTGCATACTCGGATATATTCCGTATCACCCCTTTTCTTCGGGGGCTGCGTTTCATGCCGCGCAGGTACCCACAGATGAGTAGATGACGTTAGCAGAAGATGTTCCAGCTGGATTGGCGAGCTCCATATCCTCCGGAGCGCTGCCGAGTCAGAGTGCTTTGTATGGTATCTGGGGTTATGTTAGAGACTTTGCAGACAACATGTATGTAATATGTCGGTTAAAAGCTAGGCGAGCCGATATGTTGTTATGCATTATTCTGCAGATTTGTTTTGTAATCGGCTATGTAAGCCGATATATCAGTATGCATTATGTTACAGATTCGTTATGACTACGGATTTTATTTGATTTGAAAAGATGAAAGGCATGTATGTTTTCCGAAAAATTTTCATTACGTACTTATGTCATGTTTTGCGAGCCCAGTATGATTGTGTGTATTACGAAAGTCTGCGGGTTCGCTCGGCCCTAGGTAAGGGTCGGGTGCCCATCACACCCTATCGGATTAAGGGTGTGACACATATACACTTACTATACATACATCTGTCATATCCGTACCCGGCCCTTTCGGGACTCGATGTCATCCGTACCCGGCCCTTTCGGGACTCGGCGTCATCCGTACCCGGCTCTTTCGGGACTCGGTGTGATCCGTACTCGGCCCTTGCGGGACTCGATATTATCCGTACTCGGCCCTTGTGGGACTCGATGTTATACCCAACTGATCAGTAGGATGCAATGCATACATACATACATACATACATACATACATACATACATACATACATATACGTAAAAATACATAACTGAAATCAACATCATCATTACCATTATCATTATCACTATATCCTTCCTTAGAAGATCAACTATCTTAAGGTGAAGTCGACGATGTCATGGGAGTCTCGAGAATCATGAACTTAGATAGCATTGAAAATAGAACCGTTATCGCTATATCTCACCTCGAAAGAACAAGTATTATGAGGTGAGATCAATCACAAAGAATAGTCTCAAGATCATGAGTAAGCTCAATAATATCATAAGGATCATGAGATTCATAGGCTTCTAGCATTTGTGGAGGCAAGGATATTATGGATACGGCACAAAGGTTTATAATGAAAGAATCATGCCTTTAGAAAGAAAGGGTTTGGCCTTAACATACCTTTTTGGTCGCCTTAACTTTAACTACTCAATGCTTGTCCTCCCAGGCTCGTAAATCTATATTCAAGAAAATTTATACTATTGTTAGACTCACCTTTATACACTTGTCTTAGTCCTTCAAATAAATCTTTCTAGAATCTGCCAAAATTTCGGCAGCATCTCCCCTATATTCTTTACCTCCTTCAAATACCAAAACAACTCCCAAACAATACCAACAATATCAACAACCATATCAATAACAATATATTCCATAAAACATCCCACACGATGTTTCTCCAATTTTGAAACCAGCCATAACAACATCCATAATACCATAATAAAAGAATTATATTCAACTCTTTATGATTTTTCGCCTATGATTCTTTCCTTTCCAAGAGTTGCTAAACCTTTATATCATCTTAATCATGTAAATGATAGCAAGAACATACCTTATAGTAGAAGAACTTCACTTTATTCACCTTAAACTTGAACCACACGCGTCGCTATACGATTCTATGCTCGCAACTATACGTTGCCTGAATCGGAATTCGGGAATTATCGTTGATTTAGGCTTGAAATTTGGGTTTGGAAGTTGGGGAAATTTTTAGAGGATTTTGGAACAATTAGGAAGAGGTTTTTGGCTGAAAAAGAGGGGGCAAGCCCCTTTTATATTAGTTCAAATTCGGGTCGGGTCACTGTAGCACGCGTTTCTGCTCGGTCAGCTGAACTTGTAACGTCCATAATTCTCTACTTCGATATCGTATCGACGAGCGGTTTGTTGCGTTGAGAACTAGACTCGACTAAATTCATTTAGGCTTTTGAAATATCTTAAAAATCTTAACATACTAGGAGATATACCCCTCCAAAGTTGACCCAAAATTCTGTCAACTTTTTCCAAATTTTTGACAAATTTATTTTCTTTGATTTGCTTTGCCCCGAATTTCCCATAGCTTATTATATGAACGTAAACCTTCATGACCATAGGATTAGTTCGCATAATATCATATATCCTTGAAGGGAGCTCCAGTATCCATACTTAGAACGTTCAATACTTATAAATTTTCACGTACGAAACTACGGGGTGTAACAGGCCATCTCACGCCACTCAAGTAAAAGAGTTTTATCAAGTATAAATTTCACTCCATCAATGATTCTGGAACTAACATCGGACACCGGCCATCTTATGTCACTCAAATAAAAGAGTGTTATCAAGTATCAATAGTATCACAACAGTGTATCATGAAAATGAGAGTGCGTGCAATGTATGAATCAACATCAATAATCATGCTCAATATCACAAGTATCAACAGTGGTGTCACGACCCGAGCTATGGGCCATGACGGGTATCCGGACTGACCACCGAACACCGCTCATTCTACTACCCATCTGCTCTCATTCATAATATATATACTCATAATCATAGAAAACTATTAGCATTTGAAACATATTTACTTTCATAAACATAAGCCCTTCGGCTATCAAAATAATATATGTACATATATATACATGAAGACTATGGGACCATAACACCCACACTGCGTATCCACGAGCCTCTACTAGAGTACTAGACATATGGACGGGACAGGACCCCGTCGTGCCCAAATCATGAGTATATATATATATATGTACCAAAAGAATAATCAATGGCACCTCCGGAAAATGGAGTGCTCACAAATCAGCTACTAGCTCCTATGGATCTGCACCGTCTCCCTGCCTACCTGTGGGCATGAGCATAGCGTCCAAAGAAAACGGACGTCAGTACTAATATTGTACTGAGTATGTAAGGCAGGAATGAAATAAACATAATCAGGAAATCATAAGTCATGAGACGAGGATACAACCTATGTATTCTTTTACATATAGATACATACATCATACATAAGCATATTATGTACATTATCATGGCGTATGCCTTATCATACCACATATACATCGTCATACCATACATGCATCATCATATCAATCATACTTCATCATGTCGTTAACCCGCGTCCGGGTAACCATCATATGCACTAGTGCCATACCCGGCCCTAGGCTGGTAGATCATGACATGCCCGGCCATTTAGGCACGGTGGAATCATACGCAGCCCGCCGTAGCGGTGACGTGCCCGGCCAATTAGGCACGGTGGAATCTCATCATCATACATACCATACATTTGTCATCATACATATCATAGACTCATTACTATCATTCATTTCATAAACATATCATCATCATAATTTAATATCATTATACATATAACACCAAAACATACCTTAGAACTTGAAAGCAACTATAGTTGTGTCGGGGTGACGTAAGGTCGTGGACCCTCGATTACTTTATGGAGTAACCATAGTCGTCATATCTCACCTCGGAGGGACTACATCTTAAGGTGAGTATTCATGAAGAAGATATCAAGGAATGGTAATCAACATCATTAGTTTCATAGGTACATCATATCGTAATCTCTAGCATCTTTAGGTTTAAACTTATCATTATCACTAACGTATTAATAGCGTATTTCTTATCTCGTCTGACTATTCATGAACATAGGCGCTTAGTCTCTCAGAACATAGGAAATTCATGAAGGAGCAAGAAATCATGCATAGGATTCATGCCTTAGGAAGAAAGGTTGTGCCTTACATACCTTTGTCGTTTAGCTACTCTATTGCTTGCTTGTTCTCCTTTAATGCTCACGTCTTTACCTTCAAGAGAGTTCGTATCGTCGTTACCTAGGCAATTACAATAACGTGCTTCTTAAGGCTAAGGAAAATTGGGCAGCGTTTCCTTTGTTTATACTACTTTCCACCATATTTCATATCAACTCCCAACATTCATAATAACAATCACAATACCGCTTGCAACAATCGTCATTCATTTACCTTATTCGCATTCTACAACTTCATTCCAATTCTTTATAAACATGACCAAGGTCCATTATTGCATTCTTTCACATATAATACTCTTTCCATGTTCTAAATATCATTTATAACATGTTTAAAATCTCAACATATCCATTTTCATGATTCATTTCAACTACTACTCAACATTGACACTATTCACCCATTTATGACCCATTTTCTATACTCTCCTACAATCCATGTGTTTCAACTTACTAATACTTCAAATAACATAGAAAGGTCATGAAACTCACCTTTGATGATGGAGGGATAGACCTTGAATGATAATACACCTTTTTCACCAAAACCCTATTTCACTATTTCTTAGAATTTTTTGGTTTGGATGACTTTAATGAGGTTTCATAAGCTTGATTCACTTCAAATCTTGTTATTGATCTTTGATTCTCTTGGTTTTCTTGTGGATGAAAAATATGGAAGGTTCTAGAGGTCTTGAGAGGTTGAAGACGTGTATGGAAATGAAATAAATGAAGTAGGCATCACATATAAAGACTTAGAACATTTCAGTAGTCGGGAGTTCCACGGGCTGTTCCACGGTCCGTGAAACCTTGTGCTGGCCGTGGAACTGGTCGTGGTTCATGACCAGCCAGCCATCTTCTCTGCTGGTAGTTCCACGGACCCATCCACGGTCCGTGGAATGTTATATGGGCGTGGAACATGGTCGTGGAACTCAAGGGGGCCACGTCGAAGTTGTTCCCGTCGTTTCGTTTGATCTCAATCCTTATGGAACCTTCTTAACACTTGTTTATCACTTCATTAGCAATCTAAGGGACATTATAACTCTTCTCCAAAACATCCTTAAGACATCATTAACTTAATACTCATAATTTTGCCCGACACACTAACTTATAACTCGCTTTCCTTAACAACTTTCTTTCTTTAACTCGAATGTCTTTGGAAGTCTTAATTAGGATCATCAAATACTATCTTTTACTTGTCCAAACCTCGTATACGTCATGTCCTTCGTGAGTCTATTCACTATATGCTAAGGGGAAATTTTCGAGGTATAACATTCTGCCCCCCTTTTGGAACATTCGTCCTCGAATGTTAAGTCGTTAGGAATTCTAGAAAAATTTCGCCAGAGTTTCCCCTGTATTATAGCACTACCATCCTGTCACAACAACCCATAATATCATTGCCTCACAGGGCCATAACACAACAGCAATATAAATTGGCCACACACGGCCCATATGCATAAAAGAAAGTATATATATCTTATAATCTCGATGTTTCATCATATATCTCTTTTGGGGGCTGAAATAAGTGCGGATATGTGGATTTCATCTTCTCTTCCGCTTGCCAAGTCATCTCTTCTCGGTTGTTATTTCGCCATAAGACTTTAACTGAAGCTACTTCCTTGTTTCGAAGTTTCCGTACTTGCCTGTCTAATATGGCAATAGGCACTTCTTCATAGGTGAGCTTTTCTGTGATCTGGACATCATCTACTGGCACAATCTTTGGAGGATCTCCTACATATTTGCGGAGCATTGAAACATAAAACACTGGGTGAACTAATTCAAGCTCTGGGGGCAAGTCCAATTCATACGCTACTTGACTTACCTTGCGGATGATTTTGTAGGGTCCAATATATCGAGGACTTAGCTTCACTTTTTTACCAAATCTCATCACCCCTTTCATTGGCGATACTTTCAGAAATACCCAATCATCCACTTGAAATTCTAGGTCTCGTCGGCGGTTGTCCGTATAAAAATTTTGGCGACTTTGAGCTGTCAATAATCGATCTCGGTTCATCTTGACTTTTTCTACTGCTTGTTGAATCAGCTCGGGGCCTATTAATTACACGTCTCCGACGTCAAACCATCCAATTGGAGATCTGCACTTCCTTCCATGTAACGCTTCATACGGAGCCATTTGGATGCTAGAATGATAACTATTGTTGTAGGCAAATTCGATTAGGGGTAAATGGTCATCTCAGCTACCACCAAAATCCAAAACACATGCCTTTAGCATGTCCTCCAAGGTATGTATAGTACGCTCGGCTTGTCCGTCAGTCTGTGGATGAAATGTCGTACTAAGCCTTACTGGAGTACCTAGACCTTCTTGGAGAGATTTTCAGAACTTAGCTGTAAATTGTGCTCCTCTGTCTGAAATAATAGATATCGGGACTCCATGAAGTCTCACAATCTCCTTGATATACAACCTCGCATAATCTTCTGCTGAGTATGTAGTTCTGACTGGGAGGAAATGAGCTGCTTTCGTCAATCTATCCACGATCACCCATATAGAATCATACTTGCCTCGGGAACGGGGTAATCCTACAATAAAATCCATATTGATCACTTCCCATTTCCACGTAGGAATTTCCATTGCTTGCAATAATCCCCCTGGCTTTTGATGTTCTATCTTCACTTGCTGGCAATTTGGACATTGGGCTACAAATCGCTATGTCTCTTTTCATGCCATCCCACCAGTACGTCATTCTAAGATCATGATACATTTTTGTCACTCTTGGATGGATAGAATACCGAGAATGGTGAGCTTCTTCTAAGATTCGACGACGAAGTCCCGCAACATTTGGAACACATAGCCTACCTCGGTATTTAAGAACTCCTTATGTGGAAATTTCAAACGGAGACTTCTCTTTTGCATGACATATATCTTTATAACGGCTCAACTGGGGATCTTCATATTGCCTTTCTTTTACTTCCAGGTTCAAGGGCGAAACTGTAGGATTATTAACACTAACTCCTGCATCACCTGAATCAATTAGACGTACTCCAATATTAGCTAATTGGTGGAGTTCATGAACCATTTCTTTCTTTTCTGAGGGGATGTCACATAAGCTACCCATTGATCGGCAGCTAAGCGCATCCGCTACTACATTTGCTTTTCCGGGGTGGTATAAGATATTCATATCATAATCCTTCAATAATTCTAACCACCGCCGCTGCCGCAGATTCAACTCTTTCTGTTTGAAAATATATTGAAGGCTTATGTGATCTGTGTAGATATCAACATGTACGCCATACAAACAATGTCTCCACATTTTTAACGCATGAATAACTGCAGCTAATTCGAGATCATGAGTTGGGTAATTCTTTTCATGTTTCCGCAGCTGTCTCGAAGCATAAGCAATGACTTTTCCATGCTGCATTAACACACATCCTAGCCCCACGCCAGAAGCATCACAATACACAACATAGCCATCTGGCCCTTCTGGGAGTGTTAAGACTGGAGCTGAGGTTAATCTGTCCTTCAACTCTTGGAAGCTATGCTCACAAGCATCATTCCACTGAAATTTTGCTGACTTCTGGGTTAGCTTCATCAATGGGGCTGAAATAGATGAAAAGCCCTCTACAAATCTTCTATAATAACCTGCCAATCCCAGAAAACTATGAACTTCTGTAGGCGTCGTAGGCCTTGGCCAAGTCTTCACAGCCTCAATTTTCTGAGTGTCGACTCTAATGCCATCATTCGAAATAACATGGCCCAAGAATGTCACCGATTTTAACCAGAACTCGCACTTTGAAAATTTTGCATACAACTCCCGAGTTCGAAGGATTCCAAGAACAATACGTAAATGATCCGCATGTTCTTCTTCCGTGCGAGAATACACCAGAATATCATCAATAAATACTATTACAAATAGATCCAAGAGAGGTCTGAATACATTATTCATCAAGTTCATGAACACAGCTGGAGCATTAGTTAGCCCAAACGACACACTCGGAACTCATAATGGCCATATCTCGTTCTGAAAGCTGTTTTGGGAATATCTTCTTCCTTAACTCTGACTTGATGATAACCGGATCTCAGGTCTATTTTGAAAAACCACTTGGCACCCTGTAGCTGAGCAAATAAATCGTCAATCCTCGGAAGAGGATATTTGTTCTTTATCGTCACTTTATTCAGCTGTCTATAATCAATACACATTCGTAGGGAGCCATCTTTCTTCCTCACAAATAAGATCGGTGCTCCCCACGGTGATGAACCGGGCCTAATAGCGAACTCAATTTCCCTTTACGGAATTCATTCACTACCACGGAATAAATTGGAAAACCCCTTCGAGTAAATCTTTTCATCTTTCTCAACTCGTGAAATCAGCCGTTAATCTTTCATACATCGGCTTACGAGCCATTCGATAAGGAGGAATAGAAATAGGCTTAGTCTCTAACATAACTAACACATCAATAGCGAACTCAATTTCCTTCCTCTTTATCGGTCTAAGGCTCCGGGAGCTCATCCGGAAATACATCCGGAATTCATTCACTACCGAATTTGTATTGGAAAGTTGGCGGGACTTTGCTTCCGTATCATGGACTCGGACTAGATGATAAATATAGCCCTTAGCTATCATTTTTCTTGCCTTAAGGTAGGAAATAAACCTACCCCTTGGAGTTGCCGTATTACCTTTCCATTCAAGCACGGGCTCTCCCGAAAATTGGAATCGAACTAATTTCAATCGGCAATCAACACTAGCATAGCATGAGGCCAACCAATCCATACCCATAATTACATCAAAATCTAGCATTTCCAGCTCAACTAAATCAATTTTGGTTTGGCGGTCACATATCATAACTATACAATCTTTATACACCTGTTTAGCTATCACGGGATCACCAACCGGAGTAGACACCTCGAAAGGTTTGATCGGCTCAGGTTTCACCCCAATACGATTTGCAACATATGGAGTAATATAAGACAACGTAGATCCCGGATCTATCAATGCATACACATTATAAGAGAACACGGACAATGTACCTGTAATCACATCTGGGGAGGACTCGAGATCCTGCCGTCCGGCTAAAGCATTCAAGCGGGGGCCGTGTGGCACCCGAAGTAGATACTCCCCTCGCCTCTACCTCGAAATGGGGAGTCCGCCCCACGGCGTACGGAAGAAGAACCCGTTGCCGATCCCGTGGCCGAACCCCACCTCTACCGTATCTCGAAGGACAATCTCGCATCAAGTGTCCGGTCTGCCCACAAACATAACAAGCGTCTGTACCCTGGCGACATGGCCCTGAGTGCGATTTTCTGCACCGACGCATCGAGGAACTCGTGGTCTTCCCCCGACCGTAATCTCCCCCGAATCGTGAACCTCGGGGCCCTCGAACTCGGCCCCGTCCCGAACGGAAAGAGCGATCAAATCTCCCCGCCCGTAAATCGGGGAGGTGCACTCGTCACCGACCGGGCCCGAGTGCCTAGAATGTGTCCGCTCGATCCCCCTCTATAATCACCGCCTGTCCCCATAGATCTGGCCCTTTTGCTTTGCCCTCTATCAACATCACGATCACCCCTCTGCGGAGGTTGTTGTCCTTCAAGATTTTGGGCATGGGCTTGAATTCGGGAAATATCCATCCCATCTTGTAACGAAGCCATTAAGCAATCTTTAAACAAATGTGGCCCTAAGCCACTCACAAATCTGTGCACCCGATCTCCCATATCGGCCACCATAGTCGGAGCATACCTAGCCAAAGAATTAAATTGAAGGCTATACTCTCTAGCACTCGTACTCCCTTGCTTCAAATTTAGAAATCTATCCGCCCTAGCTCGGTGGACCTCGGGTGGCAAGTAATGGCGGATGAAAGCGTCTACAAATTCTTGCCAAACGGGCGGAGGCGCATTTTCTTTTCTTGACGCTATCCAATTATTGTACCATAGAACCGCCACGTCTCGGAGTCTATATGATGCCAACTCCACTGATTCGGTCTCAGAAGCATGAATAATCCGCAACGTTCTCAACATTTCATCAATAAAGCCTTGCGGGTCTTCATCCGGCTTTGACCCAAAGAATTTTGGAGGATTTAAGCTCATGAAGTCACGGGCTCTAGTACTAGCTGAACGATCACTTGGGCCCGCATTCTGCCGCTGTGCCTGGGCGGCAACCAACTGTGTCAATAAATTAATAGCCTCGGTCACTTGTTGACCCGAAGTAGCCGGTGGAGGAACTGGAGGCATAGGAGCTGGAGCTGAAGCCCCTTCTTGTGCTTCCGTAATAGGCGGAGTAGTGGAGGCATTAGATGGAGCCTCATGGTGTGATTCTCCCTCATCCATATTCATAGGCGGCTCTCTTTTTGCCCGCCTTCTCATCGTAGTCTTTCCCTTCTAGGCGGCTTTGGCTTTTCCTTTTGGCGGCATTTTTGAAATCACAACACACTATTAGGGAGGATTAAATCTTATACACGGCTCTATTGCACGATCTCATAAGAATAAAGATGGTCATTTTTCCTAAATGTCCTGTAGCCACTTGTTTATTAGCATGGCGCGTAACACACCATAAACAAGATTCTACTAGACACGGCTCGTAGACACTTCCTAGGACTGAACTGCTCTGATACCACTTCTGTCACGACCCGAACTACGGGCCATGACGGGTATCCGGGCTAAGAACAACCACCGAACACCGCTCATTCTACTATATATATATATATATATTCATAATATATATACTCATAATCATAGAAAACTATTATCATTTGAAACATATTTACTTTCATAAACTTAAGCCCTTCGGCTATCAAATAATATATGTACATATATATACATGAAAACTATGGGACCATAACACTCACACTACGTATCCACGAGCCTCTACTAGAGTACTAGATATATGGACGGGACAGGACCCCGTCGTGCCCAAATCATGAGTATATACATATATGTACCAAAAGAATAATCAATGGCACCTCCGGAAAATGGAGTGCTCTCAAATCAGCTACTAGCTCCTATGGATCCGTTTGGATCTCCTCCCCGCCTACCCGTGGGCATGAACACGTCGTCCAAAGAAAACGGACGTCGCACGAACATTGTACAGAGTATGTAAGGCAGGAATGAAATAAACATAATCAGGAAATCATAAGTCATGAGACGAGGATACAACCTGTGTATTCTTTTACATATAGATACATTTCACATACATACATCATACATAAGCATATCATGTACATTATCATAGCATATGCCTTATCATACCACATATACATCATCATACCATACATGCATCATCATATCAATCATACTTCATCATGTCGTTAACCCGCGTCCGGGTAACCATCATATGCAGCCCACTAGTGGTGATCATGTCCGGCCTTTTAGGCGCAGTGGAATCATAGCAGCCCGCCGTAGCGGTGACATGTCCGGCCAATTAGGCGCGGTGGAATCTCAAGCAGCCCGCCTTAGCGGTGACATGTCTGGCCAATTAGGCGCGGTGGAATCTCATCACCATATATGTCCGGCCATTAGGCGCGGTGGAATCTCATCATCATACATACCATACATTTGTCATCATACATATCATAGATTCATCATGGCTCTATCATCATTTAATATCATTATACATATAACACCAAAGCATACCTTAGAACTTGAAAGCAACTATAGTTGTGCCGGGGTGAATTAAGGTCGTGGACCCCCGATTACTTTATGGAGTAACCATAGTCGTCTTATCTCACCTCGGAGGGACTACATCTTAAGGTGAGTATTCGTGAAGAAGACATCAAGGAATGGTAATCAACATCATTAGTTTCATAGGTACATCATATCGTAATCTCTAGCATCTTTAGGTTTAAACTTATCAAAATCACTAACGTATTCATAGCGTATTTCTTATCTCGTCTGACTATTCATGAACATAGGCGCTTAGTCTCTCAGAACGTAGTCATGAACAAGGAAGAAATCATACATAGGATTCATGCCTTAGGAAGAAAGGTTAAGCCTTACATACCTTTGTCGTTTAGCTACTCTATTGCTTGCTCGTTCTCCTTTAATGCTCACGTCTTTACCTTCAAGAGAGTTCGTATCGTCATTAGCTAGGCAATTAAAATAACGTGCTTCTTAAGGCTAAGGAAAATTGGGCAGCGTTTCCTTTGTTTATACTACTTTCCACCATATTTCATATCAACTCCCAACATTCATAATAACAATCAATACCGCTTGCAACAATCGTCATTCATTTACATTATTCGCATTCTACAACTTCATTCCAATTCTTTATAATCATGACCAAAGTCCATTATCGCATTCTTTCACATATAATACTCATTCCATGTTCTAAATATCATTTATAACGTGTTTATAATCTCAACATATCCATTTTCATGATTCATTTCAACTACTACTCAACATTGACACTATTCACCCATTTATGACCCATTTTCTATACTCTCCTACAATCCATGTGTTTCAACTTACTAATACTTCAAATAACATAGAAAGGTCATGAAACTCACCTTTGATGATGGAGGAATAGACCTTGAATGATAATACACCTTTTTCACCAAAACCCTATTTCACTCTTTCTTAGAATTTCTTGGTTTGGATGACTTTAATGAGGTTTCATAAGCTTGATTCACTTCAAATCTTGTTATTGATCTTTGATTCTCTTGGTTTTCTTTTGGATGAAAAATATGGAAGGTTCTAGAGGTCTTGAGAGGTTTAAGACGTGTATGGAAATGAAATAAATGAAGTGGGCATCACATATAAAGACTTAGAACATTCAAATATCGTCGGGAGTTCCACGGACTGTTCCACGGTCCGTGGAACCAAGTGGTGTTGGCCGTGGAACCGGTCGTGGTTCATGACCAGCCAGCCATCTTCTCGCCGTCTATTCCACGGACCCATCCACGGTCCGTGGAATGTTATATGGTCCGTGGAACCTTGGCCGTGAAACTCACAGCTTCCATCGAAGTTGTTCCCGTCGTTTCGTTTGATCTTCAATCCTTATGGAACCTTCTTAACACTTGTTTATCACTTCATTAGCAATCTAAGGGACATTATAACTCTTCTCCAAAACATCCTTAAGACATCATTAACTTAATACTCATAATTTTGCCCGACACACTAACTTATAACTCGCTTTCCTTAACAACTTTCTTTCTTTAACTCGAATGTTTTTGGAAATCTTAATTAGGATCATCAAATACTATCTTTTACTTGTCCAAACCTCGTATACATCATGTCCTTCGTGAGTCTATTCACTATATGCTAAGGGGAAATTTTTGAGGTGTAACAAGTGGGTACGCCAACAATATATCCGAATCACAAATATCAACAGTGGGTATGCCAACAATATATCTGAATCACAAATACCAATAGTGGGTAGGCCAACAATATATCTGAATCACTATTGCCAACAGTGGGTATACCAACAATATCACAACCAAGACGATAACAAAAACCAATATTTATCAACAACTCATGGCATCAAGCCATGTTAGACCGTAAAAGCAGTCTATGGGCTACTTCAACAAGTTGATACTATCGTCTACAAGCTAGTCTCCATATTTTTCTGGTTGAATCATCAACCATATACTCCCTCATTTCCTTGTAAAAATAAATTTTGACTGCCCTTTGCAATGCCTTTTTTTATTCGAACACCATCCTTTTTCAAGGTAGCAATCATCTTTTATAAGATCTACGGTTCTTTCCACATTTTTTGATGACTTTGATCATCTTCTCTGGTGAAGACAAAGGCATCAGCATGACCTTAAAGATTGTCTAGATATGGAATATTGTCAGAATGCCATTGCATTGGGCTCTCGGGAGTTGGGTTTTCCGGCAGCGGACTTTGCATCAATTCTATTAAATTTTCTTGCTGCCTACCAGATTGAACATCGACCTCTTCGTCGTCATCATCATCATCAGTTACTTCTGCATTATTCGGTTCGCTATCACTTGATGATGTCTCACAATAATTTGGACAATCATCACCATCAAATATATATAGATTATTTAATATCAAGGTGATGAACCTACCGATATTAATCTATATTGACATGGTTTGGAGAAAGATCAACTCCACCAAACTGAGTGGATTGCCCAAAATTAACATTTGGTACCACTGGCGAGTTTTGTGAATAATTTTCTACTCCATCGGACTGAGAGTTTTGCCCAATATTACTCATATCAGGTGTATAACCCCTACAAAGATACCAAAAATGAATATTTACCAATAAATAAAATAAAAACGTGCTACTACACAAAATAATAATTTAAAAATGGATATTTACCAATTTTTAGTGTAAGTTTGATTAAATTGCTGGCTTAGAGTTTCCAGCGGCACTTGACCACTCAAAATGTGTCCATAAGAACTAAAGTCCCCATAAGAGTTATCATGAGTAGGCTGGACTTGAGGGACTTCTTCAGGTATCTTTTCAATATACATTTCAAGAACATAAATGGTGACTAAATCCCTATATTCTTCAGGCCCCCTCAAATACTCCCTCAAAGAGTCATCGTCATTGATATTCCACACACCATACAGTACTAAACCTTGTGAAACGGTGTGTGAATAGCTGCCTATTACAGATAATCCATACTGAGTGGGATCAGTTTTCATTTTTTTGTGTAGGTAAGTGACTAATGTTTCGTAATTCAAGGTTGTTGGAAACTTTACATGGGCTTTTGATTTGATACTATAACGAACGGTATTATTGTCATAAAGTATATCTCCATCCCAAAATAGAGAAACCCTAGCAGTTGAAGAAGGAGAAGATATTTTTTCTTTGAAGTTTGAGTTTTTTCAAGAACTTAAAAGACTTAAACTTATGAAATGGATGAGTTTTTACCTCATCCAACTTTCATATTAAATAGACAAATTTTGAACGCAAAAGTGAACATTTTAAAAACGTGGGATTAATCCCTATTGCGCGTGAAAAAACTGCGCAATACTTTTGCATAAGAAAACAATGAGCAATAGGATAGGATTCCTGAAATAATGCAGCATTGTATTGTCAAATCAAGCATAGTGTGTCATAAAAAGCGGACAAATAATGGAGCATTGTGTTGTCAAATCAAGCATAGTGTGTCATCTATGGCTCATATATTGTGCATTTAAATGTTGCGCAATACAAGTTAGTGTCATAAAAAGCGGTCAAACAATGCAGCATGATCTTTGTTGATACCTAATTTTTGACCTCCCATAATTTTCCTTAATTAATCAGAGTCCTTGAAATATTAAACAGAGGGAAATACATTTTTTTAGAAGTCAAAATAATTTTATAAAATTTATTTAGGCTATATTTTGCAAATTTTGTTTGATAAGATAATTTCAATAATATTACAAATTAATTTAAGTATTTTCACAATTATTACGCTTTTGCTAAATTAGCCAAGAAGAGAGGATAAATTTTCCATGATTATTCACTTAATGGTCTAAATTGTTAAAATAGTAATTTGTAAAGTATTTTACTCTGTTTAATGCAAGGAATCTATTTAATTAAGTAAATTAGCCATTTTTACCCCTCAATTCTTATTTAATCAAACTACTGGATTTTTATCATAGTTAATTGAGTTTTAATTGTAATTGATTTTGAAAATTGCCATTATCTGGCTATAATTGAAATAATTAATTATTAGCCAATTATGACAATAATTTGAACTAGTCAAATTTAATTAAGGTCTTTTGACAAAGTTCATTTATTTTATTATTATTGTTATTATTTCTTTTGAATTTGACCAATTAGTTTAAATGGGGTCTTCTTTTGAAATTATCCAATTAATGGACATTAATTCAATACTGGCCACTTATTTAAATTTGCATGAAGTGTCCTCACCATATAGATGTATACACGAATATACACACATGTATATGTTCGTGTGTGTATATCATGCATACATATCATCAAACCAGGCCCCTATTTATTTCCTTCTAATTTCGGCCGAGCCTAATCCATTAAGGATTGACCCGACCCAACGTCTGATTAAGAGGGGCAAAGCCCCTTCCCTTTTATTTCCTCATTCCAAACACACCCCGCCCCTTTCCCTTTCCCTTTCCCTCTTCCCTTTGAAACCCTAGCCGTCGTGGTCCTCGTGGTTTCTCTCTCTCTCTCTCTGTGTCATCGTCCTAATTTGGTAATGGTGCAGTATGCTTTTACTTTTATACAGTGTTGTTCGACCATTTGAGCTAACACAATTAATGTATTACTCTCTCTTCGTCGATACACTATCCAAACAAGGTATTATCACGATTTTCTCTTGCTTTTCTGTGTTGTTCAAACGGTCAAGTTGAAACCTTAATGGGTTTTGTTTGTATTAGTTTGAAATCATGAAATTTGATTGGTTCTTGCAAAAACTTTTGGGATTGAGTTTGGTTGGTCAAAATCGGACCTTTGATGTACTGTTGAATTGATTTTAGCCTTACGATGTTGAATTGTGAGGAAAAAATCCCAGATTTGGGATTTTTCCCATATCGGCTACCCTAGGGTTTCAAGGATCAGGGGGTTCTATAAATAAGACCCTAATTTTTCGTTATTGAGGAGGCAATCTGAAAAATTTTCACTTGCATACACAAAAACTCGAAAAAACCTAGGGTTTCAACATTTTGAGACCTTCTAACTTTTCTGATTTACTTAGTTTAAAAATTTTGGTGTCTTCTTTGTTCTCTTTGGGTTCGTGGTTGAGTTAATTTGGGAGGAGAAGATCTCCAAGTCCAAATCTTGATTTGAGGCTACTCCAAGAAGAGGTAATCTTCCCTCTCTTTATTTTTCTGCAAACTCCTAGTTTCTTAGTTGATTAGTTATCTGTGTTAGATGCTTTTGCTTGTTAGTTAATTTGAATCTAGTCAAATATGTTTTTTTCTGTGTTTATTAATTTAGTTCATATAGTTGAAATATGCTGTGGTATGTTTATCCTAGTCTAAGGTTTGTTTAGTTCTTGTTAAGTCTAGTTTAATCTATTTTAGTTAGATAAAGCTTTATGTATTATTCTTGGTTTCGCATATATATTGGTTATGTGTTAGTTAAATGAAAATGTCATATGTCTTAATATTTGTTTAGTGGTTAAAACTCATCCTTGTGGGATGGTTCAGTTCAGTTCATTTGGTCCTGTATAGCAACTCAGCTTAGTCTTATATATTTGTTATGATTAAACAAGGTTTAGTTTAACCTGTTCAAGTCAAGCATGTTCTTTAAAGTGTTGCTTTAGTTTGGTTAAGCCCTGTTATGAAGGCATCATTGTTTGTTAGCATCTAGGTTAAACTATGGACTTAGAGCTTGCTAATAATGATGTTAGTCTATTGCTATGTTCCACTAGGATTTAGAAGCTTACCAAGTATACAGACACAGTCAGTTTCATCATGCTTAAGTTGTCTAGTTGATTATTTGCATTTAATTTCCTACTCCTGAATGTTGGTCACATCTTGTTTGGTTTAATCTACCTCAGTTAAGTGTGCTTTTGTGTACTAGCTTAATGTGTTTAAGTGTGCTTGTGTGGCAGTTATACTAGATGAGTAATGTCCCTCTGCCTCAGTTAATACTTAGTAGTTGGACCTGCTAACATGTTTTGACCTTTGTTCCTTGCCTTTTAAATGTATTGTGTAATCCTGTCCAAATCTTGTATGGTTCATGTATCATGTTAGGGGGATCTTGATAGCAAGACAAAGGAGAACAACACTAATGATCAAATGCTAGCCAGTTTTTAAATTATTTTCTTCACCTAAAATGCTGGGTTTTCCTACTTCTGCATAACTAAAATCTTTTGTGGACTAAGTGCCTAAGGTTAAACTAATGATATGCCTATATGCTTCTAAAACTTTGTGCATTGAGAATCATCATGTCCTTGCTTATTCTCTGAGTTGACTCTGTGTGGTCTCCTGTTGTGTTGTTTGGTGAAGTTGCATTGGGTCTAGATAGGCAAAGTCATACCAAGCATGATTGATATGTGTGAGAGGGCAATGTTGATTGTATGTGGTGGTTGTTCATCTAGAATGTTGGACTTAGCTTTCTAATCTATGTGTATATTGAATTGGTTTGTTGGCATCATCTAGAATGTTGGACTTAGCTTTCCAATCTATGTGTATATTGAATTATTTTTTCGGCAGCAAGACTGATGTACCAAACCACCTCTTTGATTTTAAACCAATTTGTATTAGTAATTGACTGAAGGCAAATGCCCATACTTGTTCATGCTTTAACTTAACCATTTATGGCTCATACTTTGAGGCATGGGACTATCTCCTCTATGCTATGTGTTGTTTTGAATCGAACTCTGTCTCAAAAAATGCATTTGAGGGTAGAGAGAAATGAACCTCATGTTTACTGGACCTGAACTGAATTTTTTGAGATTAAAATGAATTTGTGGCTTAATTGGGTAATGTCTAAAACCCCTGTTTGTTTTTTCCTAAAATCATCTTATGCCCAGTGATAAGGTTTATGCTGCTTGGTTTTGCTGTGTCACGACCCATTTTAGGACCGCGCGGGCACCTACCTTTCCCACCTCTATAGGCGAACCCTCTTATTGAATAATACATCGGTTAAATAAAGACAAATCATTTAAACCAATTGATATTTAGAAATAACAGTGGAACATCATATACATTCAATAAACTCAAGTATTTATATGATTACAACAATTTAATAAATACAGGCTCGATCCAATTTCCCATGACCTGCTCTAGACTAGTACAAGAGCGACTAAATGAATTCCGATTTTCAATATACTCTAAGACTCAACCTCTGTCCTGAAATGAAGTGGGAGGAGGCCTTCCAGATAGGCACCGCGCTTTTCCGTACACGTCACAATCAATCACCTGAAACAATCTACACCCCAAAAGGGTGTAGCAAGTGCAATATCAGTACAATCCACGCGTACTGAATAAATATCATAGGCCGACAATGGTTAGTAACACATATTAGTAAAAGAATTCACAGACAACCATGATAATCACTAAATCAAGTCATACGTCTATCTACCATGCATCATACATCAATACCCTTAAATCACAACTGCTCTCTAATAACTACAAGTCAAATGTCACAAGTGCAATTCCCCAATACATAAATCATTAGATCATTCATTTTAGTCTAGGAGTCAACTCATCATTATAACACCTTTTATCCTACATCACTTAGAGACCAATCAAGTAACTGATTTTACGGAGAGTCCTACGGAATAACTCAACAAGTACAAATCCAATGTAATCGAATCCAAGTACACGTCATCGCCTAAATAGAGCATCTGATCCCAAATGTGCCAAGTCTGAATGTATCAAGTCCGAATCCAACATCACAAGTACAACACCAAACACCTCAAATCAAAACATAATACAACGCAATGCAATAGTGTATGAATGCAATGCAATGCCATGCAAATGTTGTGTACACATGTACTCCGGACGAAAATATTGACGTCTCGGTAGCACAACCCAGTGTGACTCGCGAAGTCTCAGTGCTACCCGTCTCGGATCTTTTCCCAATAGACAGACGGGACCCCGGATCTTTGCCTGAGGGGGGTTCTTACCAGCACCACTCTGGGGGACCCGTGGAGTCTATGCACGATCAATGATTTTGAAAATATCATCGGATATCGGCCATCTCACGTCACTCAAATAAAAGAGTTTTATCAAGTAGAAATTTCACTCCATCAATGATTCCGGAATTAACATCGGACATCGGTCATCTCACGTCACTCAAGTAAAAGAGTTTTATCAAGTATCAACAGTATCACAACAAAGGTATCATGAAAATGAGAGTGCGTGCAATGCATGAATCAACATCAATAATGTTATATCCCGCATTTTGTACATTGGGACAATCCGGATTAACTATGATAGGTTAGAGACAAAACCATTCCGGGATACAATGTCGAGACTTTTGACCTTCGATTTCGTTTTGAGACACAAGTTGTTCATGAATTTGTTGGCATGGAATGTTTAGAAAAATTTGGGACCAAAAGTGGAATATTTGGAAGTTTGAAATTCATGAAAATTGGCCATGTTGGCCATGTGGCTTGAATTGGTCCCACACACTTTGTGGACAATTTTAATTGGTCCAACACATGTGTGTGGGCCATGGACACTTGTGAAATTTAAGTGGAAGCTTAAAAGATGACTTCTAAGTCATCTACATCCATTATACACTTAGAAAAAAAAAACAAGAAGTTGAAGAACCAAGAAGAGGCTCTCGGCCAAAGGAGTGGAAAACCAAGTCAAAAATTAGCCATCCCAAAAATATTTCTTTGATGCAAATCCACTAATTGGAGGTCCCTAAGTAGCGTGGAAGTGTTGTTTGGATCATCAAACCATCCGTTTTGTAGATCGCAAACCCTAGCCTATTTGTGAAGTTGAAGAAGAAAGGTAAGATTTAATCATGTTTTATGTGTTATGAAGGGTGTATGTATGTTGTAGTATGTTAAAATGGAGGAAATTCATGAAATATGGCATGTTGGAGTTGAGGTTGTGTGTGTAGTGTATAGCCGTGTAGGTGTGTGTGTGTTGTGTTGTGTTGAAGTAATGAATTGAAGTTTAGTTAGCATGTTTTGAATGTTGTAGAGTGAAGAAATGGATGAGAATCATCAATATGTATATATGTAGTGTTGGCCGAAAATGGGTCATATTATATGGCAATGAATGGATTAATTCTACTTAATGTTTTAGTTGTCGTCGTTATGAATTCTATGTTGGCGATAAGAGTTTAATGACTCAAATTGATATCGTAAGTGTTGTGGGCTGAATTGGAGACTATTGTGCTTTTGATGTAATTTGTGTATTTAAGAGAATGACATTGTTAGAATGTGGATTGTTGGTGCAAATCATGATTTGGAAGTGAGGAATGTGTTATGGATATTGTTCTCGGGTTTGGGGACTGTTTTCGGGTGAGTTGGAGTATTATTTGGGATGTTTGAAATGTTGTATGAATTGCTTAAAATGTCTTTGAATATTGTTGGTATGGGTTCGGGTTAGTATTTGAATGTATAAGCGTTGATGTTGGCTTGAATGTAAGCCGTTGAATTGAAAGTATTGAATGTTGTCGAATGATATAAAAGAGAGTTATTAATGCTATATTACCTTTCGGATTGGTTATTGATGTTTCTAGGTTGGTTGTTGTTGTTGTTGTTGTTGATTTGGCCGAGTTAAATTCTCGGGGTTGGTCTATTTACAGGGGAAATGCTGCCCAAATTTCTATAGAATTAAGGGCTAATTTGGAATTAAATGCCCAAATGTCTATAGCTAATGTTTGGCATATTATGATTTATTTGTAGACCTTGGGCACTCGAGACGTAGGTTGGAATTAGCTTGAGTTTGGATTAGTGTTGAGAGCGATCAAGGTATGTAAAAAAGCGCAACCTTTCTTCTTTTGGCATGCCTTAGTCGTAAATAGGCTATAATACGAGCCTTGAGGGAAATTCTACTCTCTCGCGATCCGACCATGTCTCAGTGATTATTATTTGTTTCTTGGTCTTCGTACGCATGATATGATGAAATATTGGCCCTATGTCTTTTGTATGAATAAGTTTCAAAAGTTGCATAAAAGTTTGGTTTTAGAATAGTTTTGTTCCTAAATGATTCCGAAACTACGAAAGTCCGTAACTTTCCGCAGTAACCGATCGCGCCTCGATATGCTCAAAATTATTCCATGATTTATGATGATTATGTTTTCCATAGGCGGGCCCGGCTCGGGTCGACACCCTTTCGTGGGTCCCGCGACTTTCCTTATGTACTTCGACGACTTTGAAAGAATATGATATGAGTATGATCCCGATTTCAAGTACGATCGGTTTACTTACCTTTTTGAGTCTATGATAATGATCTCACGCATATGATTTTGATACATAACTATGGTTTACGAAGTTCGGGTTGATATGTTCTGAGTGGTGTTCGAAAGAAAATTTGATTTGACTATTGCCTTGGCTTTGAAATAATAGTTCGCTTCGACTATTCTATTGAGTACGTAATGACGACTATGTTTTTATTCCCACAAGTTATGTCATATGATCTTGACACGTACCTACAATTTCTAAAGTGATACTTGATATGTTCTCGAATGATTTTCAAGGAACTTGACTTGACTGTTATTTAGCTTTTAAATGAGATTTCGTCTGATTATGTTGTTGAGTCTGTGATGATGATTTGTGTATATGATTTCTCACTACTCTGCTCGTGCGAGCTATTATGATCTCTTTCACTACGTCCCGGGCCAGGGCATGTATTCGTGCACGATTCTACAGTATGATTCACCGCGCCCCTCACTAGAGGGCCGGGGCATGTTATATGATATGATAATGATATGATGATATAGGGACATATTTTGGTGATCCACCGGCGTAGGATTTCCATTCTGTTGTCAGAGTGCTCCCTTTGTTCTGGAGCCTACATTTTGGTATACGCTCGTCCGTTGCATATGTATATATTTGTTCAGGGGTATGGCGGGGCCCTGTCTCGCCATATGATTCTGTTTTTCTGTTTAGAGGTCTGTAGACGTGTATGTGGGTTATGCCCATTCTGTACAGTTGTGTTTGTATGCAATACGTTCTGGGCGATCCCATCGTGCCGTGCGACCTCATCGGCTTGCATTTGTATATGCTTTGGGCCGTTGCGCCATTTGATAGCCTTGGAAAACTCGATATACATATATGGTTGTGGGTGAGATGTGTTTGAGACGCAGCTTTGATATAATGCGAGATTGGCTTGATATTTGTGTCCGTATAAGCTATTTGTGTATGATTCGGACTAATGATTGTGTTTGGGTGCCCAGCTCGGGCACTAGTCACGGCCTACGGGGTTGGGTCGTGACAAATAATTATGCTCAATATCACAAGTACCAACAGTGGGTACGCCAACAATATATCCAAATCACAAATACCAACAGTGGGTATGCCTACAATATATCTGAATCACAAATACCAACAATGGTTATGCCTACAATATATCTGAATCACAAATACCAACAGTGGGTATGCCAACAATCTATCCGAATCACAATTATCAACAGGGGGTATACCAACAATATCGTAACCAAGACGATAACAAAAATCAATATTTATCAACAACTCCTGGCATCAAGCCAGCACAATAGAACAATCAAATGACAACACAATGGGTTGTCTAGTCCCAAACACACAACAGGTTAATCAACTCAATATACATTATTGCCACTTCCCTAAGTCAGCCTGTTAGCTTAGAACCAGTAATCTCACTCTACACTCACAACCATTCGTCAATACTCAATCTAGAACTCAGTCACAATCGTTGGTACTTTTTATCCTTCCATTTATCAACTAGATTCACTATTAATGGCATAACACAAATAACCCCATATTTCGGGAATTCTCATCATTAGACACAGAAAATAGGTATCACCCGTTACTCCCAAGTCACATAAAATCCACCGATATTCAAGAAAGCCACATCACACATCCTAAAGAATCTACAGGCCACAAGTCCAATCACACAAATCACACAACAACACCATCCTAGGATTCCATCCCAAATCTCCAATTCCTACACATGCATCCTCCGTACCTTCTAATACACGAATATATGAAACTAACCGGAGTCTACCGAAAAGGAAGCCATAACCTACCTCATGGATGAGCGGGTGCCATGAACATCCGTTAATTCTTCAATTCGATCACCATATCATAACCCACACGAAAGAGATTGGAGACACCCATGAGGTCCAAGAATAGAATTTACCATTAGGATTCTTATAAAAGACTTCGAATTGATAAGGTAGATATGGGAATTTATTCTACCTCTAGATTCACTTTCGCAACGCTAGAGGTTCAATTAACCTCCATTCCTAGCGCATGGCATTATTATGAGTCACTAGCTAGGTCAAGAAACCATTTTTATCTATCCTTTAGGAACCCATTTCCAAGATTCATAACAGAGACCCATTTGTACTTCAATGGGGAAAATAAGAAATTAGGTTGGTAACCATGTTAAGGTGATGAACAAGGAGAAATAAACCCAAAAGAGTTTATATTAAGAACAACAAAGAAATCACCTTTCCCAACAAAATGAGAGGCGCTTAATAAGAATCATAAAAAGGAAGAATTGAATGAGAGGACTTAAAGGGATTATCTTTCCCAACAAAATAAAAATTTGTGGTTTCATAAAGCACCAGGGGCTGCTGGACTCTCTAGGGTTATGAAAAATGAGGCCAATTCCCAAAATGCCGCTTAAATAGGGGGAATCACTACTCGTGACCACTGGGACGGTCGAGTCACCGCTCCAGCGGTACCGCTTCTGCGCCCAAGGTACCGCTGGGGCGGTCCCTGAGGAATTTTGCTATACCGATTTTGCGGTCTCCCAACCACTGCTGCGCCACCGCTAGGGTAGCTTGGAAGGCGCTGCAGTGGTATAACTAGGCCCAGGTGGCTCGGATCAAATTCTTAACATGCAACTCGCAGGATTTCCCGATCAAGTTAATGGTTCCCCAAAATGCAAGAGGGTTCAAGTATGTCTCCAGGAGTCAGCGTCACGAATATTTTGAAATTCACAGTAACTACGAAAAGGGTCGTTACACCTTTTGGAGGTCTTGCTAAAAGAATCCAAAGAAAAATAAAGTTTTTTCAAGGCTAACCTTGGAGACACTCAACACTTGAAAAATTCTTTGACAAAAAAACTGAAATTTTGGAAGATTATTTTACTTGCTATGTTGTCAGTTATTATTTCTATGTATTTTGTTTATTAAGTTTAATATTTCTATGCATTTTGTTTTTCTATGTATTTTCTATTTAGTTTGTTATTTTTATGTACTTTGTTTTTAATAGTTGCACGTTTTCATTTATTATGTAATCCGCACCCTTTATGTACCAATTTATTTGTTCTTTTTCTTTTTAAATTGTGAATTGTTGAACTTTTTATGTATTATTAACTCTAAGAAGATTATATAAATTAATAATAGACTATAAGAATCAAAGAAAATTAAAAACATATGCGAAAATATTCAAATTGATGACTTCATCATAAAAATACAAATTAACCTCGTTAGTTCGAAACTTAAATATTGAAACTCAAGAGAGTGAACCAAAGTAACACCTAATCATCGTCGAATAGGGAGGTCCTCAATATCGTCATTAGAACAATATTTTGGGTTTCTTAAGACATATCTTTTTCCTGTAGATGTTTATTTTCTATTTGGAGATGTTAATTCTCTACTTGTTGATGATGCTTGTTCTTCAGCCAACTTTAGCATGTAAAATCTTGTTATAACCCGTATTTTGTACATTGGGACAATCCAGGTTAACTATGATAAGTTAGGGACAAGACCATTCCGGGATATTGAGGTAAAAGGACTTTTGACCTTCGATTTTGTTTTAAGACATAAGTTGTTCATGAATTTGTTGGCATGGAACATTTAGGAAAATTTGGGACTAAAAGTGAAATATTGAGAAGTTGGAAATCATGAATTATTGGCCATGTTGGCCGTGTGGTTTGGAGATGGCCCCCACACATTTTGTGGCCAAATTTAATTGGTCCAACCTGTGTGGGCCTGGAAACTTTTATAATTCATGTATAAGCTAAAAAATAAAAACTTTAAATGTCTTTCTTCTTCCACACTTAGAAAAAAAAACAAGAACCTTGAAGGACAACACTAAAGGGCCCTTCGGCCATGCCCCCAAAAATTCAAAATCAAATTTAGCCATCCCAAAATTATTTCATCCCAGCAAACCCACCCAATTTAAGGGGCCTCATTAACTTTGGGGGTGTTGTTTGGGTCAACCCCAAACCCCCGTTTTCATCCTTCTAACCTAGCCAAGTTGAAAGTTGAGAAGAGAGATAAGGTTTAATCTTGTTTTTATGTGTTATGAATGATTTTGCATGTTGTAGTTTCAAAAATGGATGAAATTCATGAAATATGGCCCAGGGGGGTTTTAAAAAGGGGCTGGGTTGTGGCAGGGTGGATGTG
>NC_081347.1:34885135-34918589 GCF_029784015.1 Lycium ferocissimum | reverse complement strand
ATATGTGATATGTGATCTGTCGGGTTTCGGAGATATGAAATCTTCAGGAGTATGATGTGTTATGGCGCCATTGACGGGCGGGCGACCATATTTTCTGAGCCCTATACATGATTTGTATTTTGAAAATAATTATTTTTGTATTTTGGATATGTATTTATTTTCTATACTTCTGTTTCGATTATGACTCAGATTTGTTTACTGTATCTTCTGCTTTGCATACTCAGTACATATTCCGTACTGACCCCCTGTCTTCGGGGGTTGCGTTTCATGCCCGCAAGGGTACGGACGTATGATTCGGTGATCCGCTAGCCTAGGACACCTATTCTGGCCATTTGGAGTGCTCCCTTTATTCGGAGCCCACATTTTGGTACATATTCGTCCGTTGCATATGTATTTGTTGTTCGGGGGTACGGCGGGGCCCGTCCCGTCATATGATTCTCGTTGGTCCTGTTTAGAGGTCTGTAGACATATATGTGGGTTGTGCCTACTTCTGTGCAGGTGTGTTCGTATGTTATATGTTCTGGGCGATCCCATTCGCCGTGGCAGCCTTGTCGGCTAGCATCTGTATATATTTTGGGCCGATGCGCCATTTGATAGCCTTGCCGGCTTCTGTGATATGTATATGTTTGCGTTTGAGACGATTTGAGACAGCGTCTGATATTTGTATACGTATAAGCCATCCGTATGTGATTCTGTATGATAAGTGTGTTTGTGTGCCCCGCTCGAGCACTAGTCACGGCCTACGGGGTTGGGTCGTGACAAATCTACAACGTCTTGCTAGCATTTTGTTGTTTTCTTTTCTAATTTTTTGTACGGCAAGCTCGCAAGTTTGTGGATCCCCTCGAGGCATGGTTGAGTACCTTGTTGAGATTTGAGCGTTGAGATTTTTCAAGTCACGAACAAGACGCTCTGATTCGGCATGCCGATATGCCCATTCTCGACGTAACCAGCAAAAGTATTCTCGTGGATCTGAATATTTCACGCTGCAAAAATCATCATTACCCTCTATAAGAAGGTGGGGTTTCAAATCGTCTAGTTTGAAATCATTGTTATCAAGAAAACTTGTTTCTTGGAATGTTTGCTATGATTTGAACTATCATCACACTTCTTTATTCGAATCATTTGGAAGGAATAAAGACCAATCTGTATTTTTACTACTCGACATTGAATATGTTGTAGTCTAATAACAAATGAAAGGCTACTTATATAGTTGCAAACCCCCAAGCACCCTGGGGGGTGGTCATTATGACCCTACCTACTTACTTTATTCTAAAAAAAATATTAATCTTCATTAGACATCCAACAGTCCGAATCACACTAGGATCTGAATCTTACGTAACCATGTTGACCATATTCTACCCTTAGGCAACGTATTTTCATCCGATTGTTTTCTTCGCTAAAACGGTTAAGAGAAAAATTCAACTCTTGTGGAGTTTCACGAGGCATTGACATAACATGTTTTTTTTAGCGTTTAAGCCCTAATGACCTCAAGTTTTGTTCAAGTGCTGCAGCCTCCCTGACATGCCAATCCCACTCCTCTGTCATTGTATTATTGTATTATCGATTGAATCTATTGTTCGGGTTATTTGAGTATTTAAAATTATCATCTAGTTCCCATGTCCTACCCATTGCTTAGAATGTGTCTGCTGGGGTAAAACATGTAATAGAACCAATATCAGCAAATTAGGTATAGAATGACATGATAACTCGTTTTAATGTGAATGCTAGTTGTTCGTCAAGCATGTTATTTACTACTCCTTGATTTGACAATACCAACTTGTATTGCACAATATTTAAATGCACAATATATAAGCCATAGATGACACACTATGCTTGATTTGACAACACAATGCTTCATTATTTATCCGCTTTTTATGACACACTATGCTTGATTTGACAACACCATGCTGCATTGTTTGACCGCTTTTTATGACACCAACTTGTATTGCGAAACATTTAAATGCGCAATATATGATCCATAGATGACACACTATGCTTGATTTGACGACACAATGCTCCATTATTTGTCCGCTTTTTATGACACACTATGCTTGATTTGACAATACCATGCTGCATTATTTGACCGCTTTTTATGACACCTACTTGTATTGCGCAACATTTAAATGCACAATATATGAGCCATAGATGACACACTATGCTTGATTTGACAACACAATGCTCCATTATTTGTCCGCTTTTTATGACACACTATGCTTGATTTGACAATACCATGCTGCATTGTTTGACTGTTATTTATGACACCAACTTGTATTGTGCAACATTTAAATGCGCAATATATGAGCCATAGAGGACACACTTTTCTTGATTTGACAACACCATGCTGCATTATTTGACCGCTTTTTATAACACCAACTTGTATTGCGCAACATTTAAATGCACAATATATGAGCCATAGATGACACACTATGCTTGATTTAACAACACAATGCTCCATTATTTGTTCGCTTTTTATGACACACTATGCTTAATTTGACAACACTGTTACGGTTCGCTTTTACGCGGATAAGGCATAAAAGTTGCTACGAGGTTGTTGGTGCTCTAATTGGATTTTAGTAATTTTTAGAGTTGTCACCTAATTTATTATGGAAAACTAGGAAAACTGGGTTTAAAGATTTTTTCAAAATAAGTAAAAATCTTTTTGGACCAAAGTTTGAGGTAAGAGTTCTGGTGATCCTCTAGGGAAAGTTTTACGCACCCTAGTATTAAGATCCATAGAATGTGGTTGACCTGCGAGCTTCAATGTGTGATTTAACAGTATTTATTTGTTTAAAAGTGTTTAAATTTCCGCAAAATGTCATTTTTGTTCACATCATAATTTAAAAAGAATTCGGCAAAAATTCCCTTTATAAAAGGGGTTTTTGGGTTTGAAAATTCACGTAAGTGTTCAACTCACTTTGTTGCCAGACTAGGACACATCCGGTATTTCTCCCGAATAGGATCGCTACTATTCTAGTCCTAATAAGATTAGTTTAGTTCTAACAGATTTTTATTTTTATACAAGAAAATATGGCGTATTCTCCTCTATTTATACATGTATATATATAAAAAGGGAAGATCTTTTTAAGTCAAAATTTTATCATTTTTTTCTTGAAGCCCACAAGGTCAAACCGTATTCCACGTCCAAATTCCATCATATCTCAATTTTGGTAAAAAAATATTTCCTCTTATCAGTCCGTGTAGTATTGCGCTTCCATGCCCAAAGCCCTTTTCCCAGAAAATGTATCCAAGTAAGAAGTTCAAGTGAATGAATTTAGTGTTGGGCGTCCAGGCCCAAATGTCTCTTTTTGTCCTCAGTTCACAAACCTCTGGTCCAAATAATATCCAAATTGTTTTAACTCAAAATAAAAGCAGTCCGTTTTTATCCCAACTAAGACCAAGACTTTACCTTTACCAAAACCCAGATTTTCTCAAAGTATTCAGAACGTCTTTTATAAAAATAAAACAACTCCACCATTTTAGACAATTTTCAGGCTACTTTACAATTTATTAATTTTTTTGTAAACAGCCCAGTTCCATCAGTGGGCTTAAGGCCCAAAACTATCCAATTACTTCAAGATAATAATTTCACAAAAAAGGGGGCGGAAGGCCCAAATCCCTTTACCGCTTGAATCCACTTTGAAATCATTTTTTGCCCTTATTTAAACATCAGCCCAGTGTTAAACTTAACCTAAAAAAATTGGGTTAGGCCCGTTTCATGCAAAAGATTTCAGTTGTTCGAACATGGAAAAGATGTTTAGGCGAATTTCCTAAAACTCTAAATGTTATCCTAAGTTCTAACATCCATAGGGGTTCCAATATTCAAGTGTTATTTACAACAATACATATAAGCAAGATATATATAATGCAAAGTAAGAGTGAAGTGATGTAGATTTCGAATGATGGGCCTACCCAAGCCCATCAGTGTCATTTTCACCCATGGCTGGGCCAACAGATTTCATGCAAGGAATATGACCCAAACAAGGTTGTTTCATGCAACAAACAAGAAGGGAAATAGGGATTAGAAAGCATCTAAAACTGAGAATTAATAAAAGAAACTTGATGTGATAGATACATAAAAGTCGCATAATTCTAGAAATACACTATATTTGATGAGATAAAAACTCGACTAACATACATACACACACGGACTGAAAACAACAACGAAACAGGGCCAAAATGTAAATAACTGTAGGCTTATAATTTTAAAGCCCACGCAAATTGAAACAACATAGAAACAAGCCCAATATTGAAAATAGAGAGAAACAGGTCCATAAGATTATCTTCTTGAACAAAACAAGCAATGCCACCCAAATAAATATACACAACTATCAGTCAATATACTATGGATATACACACCGATGGAAATACCAAAATAGACCAATAAGGAAAGCTTGCACCCTCTTGTTCTTGATGCCGCACAAGATCCAAGGAAATTCCAGGCATGGCAGACACCAGGGAAGGTTCAAGCTTAATCCTTAAGTGCTATTTTGCCTCTCCATTTATGTGCTAAGCTCATAGTATATAGGAGAGAAGGTGTATACCTAATGGTACCAACAAACCGTCCCTAACAAGTTATCTATGTATATCTGATGACCAACATCATTATTAGGAAGTTCTAAGTCCATAGTTTAACCTAGATGCTAACAAACAATCATGCCTTCATAACAGGGCTTAACCAAACTAAAGCAACACTATAAAGAACATGCTTGATTTGAACAGGTTAAACTAAACCCTGTTTAATCATAACAGATATATAAGACTAAGCTAAGTTGATATGCAGGACCAAATGAACTGAACTAAACCATCCCACAAGGACGAGTTTTAACCACTAGACAAATATTAAGACATGTGACATTTTCATTTAACTAACACATAACCAACATATATGTTAAACCAAGCATAATACATAAAGCTTTATCTAACTAAGATAGATTAAACTAAACTTAACAAGAACTAAACAAACCTTAGACTAGGATAAACATACCACAGCATATTTCAACAATATGAACTAAATTAATAAACACAGAAAAAAACATATTTGACCAGATGCAAATTAACTAACAAGCAAAAGCATCTAACACATATAACTAATTGTCACGACCCAACCGGAGGGCCGCGACGGGCACTCGGTGCTAACCCACTCGGGCACCTCTTATCATATTTTCACATTTACATCTAGGTGAGCCACATAGCTAAATCATACTTTCCATCCATCAATCATACTAATCCCATTGGGCAACAATACATTTATATCATCATTAGCAACTATGCCCATATCAATGTACATAAGCCGACGAGGCTAACAAAATGATATCCAAAATATAGGCCGACAAGGTCAAACACATCTAACCATATACACATGTCTACGAGCCTTTAAGGAGAGTACATCATATCATATAGGCGGGACAGGACCCCGCCGTGCCCATAAATATGTACACAAAAGAATAAATACCAAAAGTTGTAGCTCCGAATGAAATGGAGCTCCGCTATGTAGTCCCTGAGTAATAAAGCTATAGATCAAGTCTGTCTCCCTGGCCACCTGCGGGCATGACGCAGAGTCCACAAACAAAAGGACGTCAGTACGAAGAATGTACTGAGTATGTAAAGCATGATCAACATCATTACAGAAGCATAATAAGCAACATAAAGAATAGCATGAGATGGGAGGTAATAGATCCAACATCATAAACACTTACTTGCTTTTCATAGGGACATTCCATTTCTATTGCATATCCGTATACATACATCCATATCCGTATCCGTATTAGTATCCGTACTCATTTACATTTCGTATCCATTTTCATATTCGTAGTCATATTTCCATTTATACTTGTATTTGTTTACATATTCATATTCATAGCATTTCTGTATTCATGGCATATTCGTATTCATATTCATATCATATACATAGCATTTACATAGCATACCCGACCACGAAGGTTTGGTGTTTCACATACCTGGCCCTACCAAGGCTCAGGGTTATCCGTACCTAAGCAGATGCGCGCGCGCAATATATATATATATATATATATATATATATATATATATATATATATATATATATATATATATATAATTCTACCCGGCCATATAAGCTCGGGGTTTCATAATAGCCATACATAGGCACATATACATAAAAGCTCATAAGCATCTTTAGCATCATTACTATCATCGTTCATTACATCTATCCCTAGAGGATTACTCATCATAGGAGGAATTTAGTACAATCGTAACATATCGAGAATCATGAGCTTAGTAGCTCTCAAAGATGGAATCATTTGGAGGATATCATAGGCTCATAGAAGAATAGATATTTGGCCAAAGAACCATGCCTTATGAAAGAAGGGTTAGCCTTACATACCTCTTCGTTCAACTATTCTATCACTTGCACGCTCTTCTTCAATGCTCACGTTTCTACCTTCATTAGAGTTATACTATCATTAGAAAATCGATAGCTTAGCATACATGACTAAAGCTAGAGAAAATTGGACAACATCTCCTTTATTTATACAACTTCCTCCATATCATATACCAACTCCCAAACATCAATAATAACATTCTCAACATCATAACAATACTCTTTATTCACATACATTATCCTTACTTCTCAATTCACTTCCAATCACCCATATTCATGGTCATAGCACACGATTACATTCATTCATATACAATGTTTATCTCATGTTCTTAACATCATTTATGACATGATTATAATCATAACATATCAAGAATCATGACTCAATCCAAACTATTACTCAAAAATGACACTATTCCCACATTCATGACCCATTTTCTATATCCTTCTACAATCCAAGTGTTTCAACTTTTCAATACCTTAAACAACATGGAAATACCATAAAACTCACCTTAGGTGGTGTAGGAATGAACCTTGGGTGAAAATACTTCACTTGAGCAAAACCCTAGTTTCTCCTTCACTAGGATTCTTGTCTTGGATGAACTTTAATGGGTTTCTTACACTTGATTCACTTAGTTTGATGAAGTTGATCACTAATATCCCTTGAATTCTTGTGGGAGAAGTGTTCTAGAGAGTTCTAGAGAGAAGGGGTGTGAAAGGGAAATAAAATGAAATGAACTTGGACCCCTTATTAATAACACAAATCTGTCCCGACCAGTTTCTACGGACCAACATACGGTCCGTATAAATTATACTGACCGTATGTCTGGCCGTAGATTTGGTCCAGAGAGGGGTGCTAATCTGGGCTGATTATACGGTTGAACATACGGCCCGTATGTTTTATACGGCCAGTATGTTTGGTCGTATAATGCCCAGTTTTCCGAAGTTCGTTCTCGTCGACTCGTTTGATTTCCAATCCTTATGGAACCTTATTAGCACTTGTTTATCACCTCATTAATAATCTAAGGGATGTTATAACTCTTCTCCAAAGCATCATTAAATCATCATTAACTCGTTACTCATAAATCCTTTCCGATACATACCGTATGCCTTGCCTTCTTTTGGCAAACTTTCTCCTCTTACCTCGAATGTCTTTGAAATCTTAATTAGGGTCATCAAATGTCATTCCTTACTTATTGAAATACCATATAGTTCGCTCTCTTCGTTAGTCTATTCACTCTGCATCAACGAAAAATTTTCCGAGGTGTAACACTAATCAACTAAGAAACTATGAGTTTGTAGAAAAATAAAGAGAGGGAAGATTACCTCTTCTTGGAGTAGCCTTAAGTCAAGATTTGGACTTGGAGATCTTCTCCTCCCGAATTAACTCAACCACGAACCCAAAGAGAACAAAGAAGACACCAAAAATTTTAAACTAACTAAATCAGAAAAGTTAAAGGTGTCAAAATGTTGAAACCCTAGGTGTTTTCGAGTTTTTGTGTATGCAAGTGAAAAAATTTCAGATTGCCTCATCAATAACGAAAAATTAGGGTCTTATTTATAAAACCCCCCATATCCTTGAAATCCTAGAGTAGCCGATGTGGGACAAATCCCAAATCTGGGATTTCTTCCTCACAATTGAACATCGTAAGGCTAAGATCAAGTCAACAGTACATCAAAGGTCCGCTTTTGAATAACAAAACTCAATCCCAAAAGTTTTTGCAAGAACCAATCAAATTTCATGATTTCAAACTAATACAAACAAAACCCATTAAGGTTTCAACAGAGTTGACCACTTGAACAACACTGAAAAGCAAGAGAAAATCGTGATAATACCTTGTTTGGATTGTGTATCGACGAAGAGAGAGTAATACATTAATTGTGTTACCTCAAATGGTCGAACAACACTGTATAAAAGTAAAAGTGTACTGCACCATTACCAAATTGGGACGATGTAGAGAGAGAAAAACCACGGGGCCACGGCGGCTAGGGTTTCAAAGGGAAGAGGGAAAAGGAAAGGGGCGGGGTATGTTTGGAATGAGGAAATAAAAGGGAAGGGGCTTTGCCCCTCTTAATCAGATGTTGGGCCGAGTCAATCCTTAATGGATTGGGCCTGGCCAAAATTAGAAGGAAATAAATAGGGGCCTGGTTTGATGATATGTATACATGATATACACACATGTATATGTATACATGTGTGTATATTCGTGTATACATATATATGGTGAGGACACTTCATGCAAATTTAAATAAGTGGCCAATATTGAATTAATGTCCATTAATTGGATAATTTCAAAATAAGACCCCATTTAAACTAATTGGTCAAATTCAAAATAAATAATAACAATAATAATAAAATAAATGAACTTTTTCAAAAGACCTGAATTAAATTTGCCTAGTTCAAATTATTTTCATAATTGGCTAATAATTAATTATTTTAATTATAGCCGCTTAATGGCAATTTTCAAAATCAATTACAATTAAAATGCAACTAACTATGATAAAAATCCAATTGTTTGATTAAATAAGAATTGAGGGGTAAAAATGGCTAATTTACTTAATTAAATAGATTTCTTGCATTAAGCAGAGTAAAATACGTTGCAAATTGCTATTTTAACAATTTAGACCATTAAGTGAATAATAATGGAAAATTATCCTCTCTTCTTGGCAAATTTAGCAAAATTACAATAATTGTGAAAATACTTAAATTAATATATAATATTATAGAAATTATCTTATCAAACAAAATTGGCAAAATATAGCCTAAATAAATTTTAGAAAATTATTTTGACTTTTAAAAAAACATATTTCCCTCTGTTTAATATTTCAAGGATTCTGGATAATTAAGGCAAATTATGAGAGGTCCAAAACTAGGTGTCAACAACTGCCCCTTCAGTGTTCGGGGATGGCAGGACCATCCCTGAGCCACGAAATTTGATTAACCCTGATTTTTGACTGACTCAACTTATATCACCTCTCATTTTCATGCAATTTTTTCAAAATATATGGTCGGACCTTGGTTTCTGGGTTCCCTACATATCTCAAGTTTCATGTGAATTCAGGTCATTTGTAGTTCGACTCAATTATGACTTCTTAATGCAAATTTAAAGAAATCTCATATTTTTCGGGTTATTAAACTGGGAAATCTGGAGTGATTGGTTGGAGTAGTGACTGACTCTCTAGTATTGAGTCCGCCTACATATCCTTATTCTTGGGAATCAAGTCACTTGTAGTTTGACTCAATCGGAGGAAAAAGGTCATCCCTTATGTGGGAGTGCCTTTGTGTGTACCGGTGTGTGTCCGACCGGTAGCGGAATAATAAAAACAAACATGGCACATAAGAAAATAAGCAATCTTATGTGGCTGAGCATGGTGAGGAGTGATCTTCCAAGTCCTGGCCGGAGAGCTTGACTCTCATAGGCACCTTATCTCGACCGGCTGCGTAAGAAAAAGTTTCACGTTTTCTCCGCAATCTATCTGGGTTTGACTTGATCAACCTGCTCTGTTTGGCGGCTACAAATCTGCTTCCATTTGCTGAGCAACTTTGATTTTTGGGTGACGAATGCTGCGGTCATCTGACCGGGTTTACATCGTCTTGTCTTTTTGAGCGAATATTGCGGTCTCTTGACCAGTTTTACATCGCTTTGTCATTTGGGCGAATACTGCGGTCTCATGATCGGTTTTACATTGCTTTGTCATTTTGGTGCTAATACTGCGGTCTTATGACAGGTTTTACGCTGCTTTGTCGTCCTGCTAGATCCGGTAGTTTATATGCATGGCGCTTCTGGCAATTGAAATGAATGGCCCTCTTGCATGTTTGTATGAATGGCCCTATTGGCATGTTTGTATGAATGGCCCTCTTGGCATGTTTGCATGAATGGCCCTTTTGGCATGTGTCACACCCTAACAATGGTAGGGCATGACGGGCACCCGACTCTCATCAGATTCGAGCAAATCCTTAGACATTCGCTCTATCAAAACCTGTCATTTCAAAAACTTTTAAGAACATAAAACTTTTCCAAATAGAAATCATTATCTTTATAACGATTATGAAAACGTTCAATCAAATAAGTACTTTAAACCAATTGAAATCATCTAAAATACTTACTTTTTTAAAAGCCACAAATGACTCAACTGACATCACTTTGTCGACATCTCGACAAACATATCACAGGGCATTGTCTGCAGAAGTATCTAAGAAGTAAACTGAACATTATGAGTCAGGATAGGGCCCTGACATACCCATAATCATACATATCTATACGTGACTCAGCACAGCTCCAGAATGAGGTGGAACTTTCCAATCCCAGCTGACGTCCAAGCATCCTAGCTATACACTTAACCTACCAAACAATGCGGGGCCGCGGCACGAACGCGGCGTCCCCAGGCAAAAAGACGTCAGTACGGACAATGTACTAAGTATGTAAAGTGGTAACAAATCATAATCATAGTTTGACTTAGGAGCGAAGAAATCACAATCTAACTCAATACCTGCAGCCTTCGCTGGAAGAAACATAAATGTGCACACGAAGTCTCAAAACAATCTTTAAGTAAATAATGCAATCGAACACACATGTCGCTTCCGACATGTTAACAGAATGGTCCTTCGGACAACCGCTTCTGGCTAGTATCACAATAGTCCCTTCAGACGGCTGCTTCCGGCATAATAATGATGGCCCCTTCGGGCAGCCGTTTTTGGCTTAATACCCACATCATATCAACAAAAACTCAGTCCATAAATATCAATTTTAATTCATATCATAAGTCACTAATCAATTCATCACAATCCAGTTATTAGCTTTAGTCTTTCATAAGAAGTTATCAAATTTGTATCTCGCTAGACTTAGGAGGACATACTTCCAGGTTTGAGGGTAGAATTGTTATGAAGTTCTGACTACTTATATTCTACTCAATTTCATCTTATTGCCCTACCCAAAGAATAAATGATCGTATCAATACAAAGGGATGATACTATGGAATGTAAACATAAATCGTGAATGAAATGAAGTAGTACAATCTCGCACCCCCCTTCGGAGTGGTTTTGAAAATAAAACTTTATTTTTCCTTTTGTATAAAACTCATTTTCTCGAAATCATTAGTAAAACCATATACACAACTCAACTTGGAACCTTATGGGTGTTCCCTTCGGAACAGAATAGGAGTACAATATCAATAAGCCATCACAAAAAACATTTAGACCTTACGCGTCTAAGAATGGAATAATATGGAGTACATATAGAATGAATAACAACCAGAATTGTGCCAAAGGAAGAAAGGTTTGCCTTACATGCCTTTGCCACTTTCCAGCTAACCATTATTCGAGCCTCGAACATCATCAATCTGTTATCAATACCAAATACACAGACTATCAACTCATACCATACTTTATAACTTAGTTCTTAACTAATTGGTATTTTATCAACATTTAGACAGCAACTCATTTCTATTCTGAACAATCCCAATACCTCAATTCAGCTAACAAACCATCAATATCAACATTAACAACAATAACCAACAATTATCCATAATAATCTAACTAAATCAACCAAATAATCCATCAAAATCAACACCTAAGCCCAACGCCTTAATACAACATATACGACAATTACATTAACATTTCCAACATTCTAATCCGCCAAATCTATCAATAAACATAGACAACTTAAACATACCTTATGTAGTCTATAACCACGAAATAAACACCATCCAAAGACAATTTTTGGTTCAAAATGACGACAATAACTTGTTCTTCACTTCACTCTTCACGAGCCTCAGGATTTGGGGCCTCGAACTTGATCAAACCCTCACTTTCTCTCTCTAACCTCTCCTCCCTCTCTCTATAACCTTCCATAAGCTTGCTGAATCTTATATCATATTAATGCATTTTATGACATGTTTGTAGTCTATTTATAGTGACCAAGGGCGGTGGAGTGGTCTTGCCACGTGTCAGGCTCTCTATTCGCGGCCAACGCCTTTGTTTAGTAAAACAGTCATATCTCTTGATTCCGATATCGAATAAATTACCACGACCTATGGTTGGAAATATAATTCAATTATCTACAACTTTCATATTTGAAATTTTCCCAAATGCCCAAATAATGATGGGTTTATGGCCTCCCGAAATCAGATCACCCGAAAACGTAACTTAAAAACATCTTTTTGGAGGTCTTACACTTGGATTTGGCTCAAGGGTCCTTCTTGAGTTATGTTTAACTTCACATATATTGTCCACATAACTTGTCATATGTCCTTTATAAAAACCCCATCATGTGGGCCCCACCCTCACCTTACGGTTACGAGGGCTATATATCTTTTAACGTATCATTCCAATCATATTGTACGAATTTCAAATATCATACTCATGCTAATACAGCAGAATTTCATCCTTTATACTTGTAATATTTGCTCCTCCTTGAGCTCACATTAAGCCGCCTGCAGCCTTAGTAACGTAAAATTTTCTGGGTGTAACAGAATGTTTGCATGAATGGCCTTCTTGGCAACAGGAAGATAAATGTGCAATGGCCCTCTTGGTAGCAGAAAGATAAACATGCAATGGCCCTCTTGGCAGCAGAAAAATGTAATGACAGATATAGCCCCTTCGGCTAAATCGTCCTTCTTTTATCTTTTATGCCAGTTGTGACCCTCTTGGTCAGGATTTTACCATTGTGGTCTTTGTGTTCTTTGTGGACCCTCATGGCCAGGTGTTTGCCCTCATGGCATTTTTGTCATTCTGTAACCCTTGTGGCATTTAAATCCTTTTGTAGCCCTTGTGGCTAGGTATTTAGCCCTTGCGGCATTTTAGATACTTCTGTAGCCCTTGTGGCTGGATATATGTATATTTTTTTGAAAACCTAATCTCAGTAGTGGTCTTGACCTTCTTTGGCAAACCGTTTCCTGCACATAAAGCAAAGTTAGAAAAAGGGATCGGCTTCCGACGTCCTGGGGACCTGCATCAAAGATGGTTTAGTTTTTCCCTATTAAAGTTGATTCGTGTCGCCGGTGCTATCGCATCCTCGGTTTTCTGGAATCGAAAACCCCTTTTGGCTCAAGTATTCGAAAGATGAATTTATTTTCATTATGCAGAAAAATCATTTTTGTAATGTTACCATAAAGGTATCTAATTTGTAGGAAAATAAATGCATTATTTTGAAAGCGGTAAGATTAATTATCATGACATGTGCCTTGAATGAGGGATATCCCTTCTTTCGTGGCAAGGGTTCTTTGCTTCCTTGCGCGGAATTTTTGAGACCTTTTCTCAAAAATTCTGCCCCAGTTTGAATCTTGATCGATGAACTCTCACGCCGAATATTCTGAGTTGCCTGCCCTAGTTTACAGCTTTGAATTAGCTGATTCTTTGTAATGGATTGACGGCGCGAATTTTTGAGATCTTCTCAAAAATTCTGTCCCAGTTGGGCGTGCAGTAATCCTTGGTCTTTCCTGAAGTCCTATCTCCGAGGCTTCCTACGGGTTTCTTTGGTTTTCTTTTGGTGCGACCGAGCTCAAAGAGCGCCTACGTATCCTGTCGCAGTAGGAATTCAGGTCGAACATAGTTCGAAATGAAAGCAAAGGAGTTTTTGGTTTTTACTAATAGTGCGATCAGGTCCCAAATAGGCTGCCTGCGTATCCCACTGTGGGGAAATCAGGTCATTGCGTACTTCATATTACAACAGATATTTTGATCTTTCCTATCCATGATAAAATGATTACAAGCAAAAGAGAATAGCTAATGCAAGCAAATAAAATAACGATTACAAGCAAAAGTACTATTACAAACCGAACAACTTCGTCTTCAAGCATAGTAGCACTTGATTGCACCTAAGTTGATTGGCTTTGGCCACTCTTGTCCGTCCATTTCTTCCAGTACTACTGCTCCTCCGGAGAGTACTTTGCGGACCACATAAGGACCTTGCCAGTTGGGAGAAAACTTCCCTTTGTATTCATCTTGATGTGGGAAAATTCTTTTAAGCACTATTTGCCCAATTTGGAAAAGTCTTGTTCTGACTCGCTTGTTGAAGGCTATTGCCATCCTTTGTCGGTACAGTTGATCGTGACATACGGCAATTATCCTTTTCTCGTCAATTAGAGCCAATTGCTCATGTTGAGCTCGGACCCACTCGTGATTCATTGTCCAATTCTGCTTCTTGAATGATTCTCAAAGAAGGTATCTCAACTTCGGCAGGTATGACCGCTTCAGTGCCGTAGACTAACAGATATGGAGTCGCTCCTGTTGAAGTTCTGGTCGTAGTACGGTATCCCATTAAAGCATAAGGCAACTGCTCGTGACAACCTTTATAATTGGCAGTCATCTTTCTCAATATCCTCTTGATATTTTTGTTGGCTGCTTCTACGGCTCCTTTCATTTGTGGCCGGTAGGCTGTCGAGTTTCGATGAGTGATCTTGAATTGTTCACAGATATCCTTCATTAGATGGCTATTTAGATTCCCTCCATTGTCTGTTATGATGGAATCAGGTATACCAAATCCGCATATGATGTGATTTCGCCCGAAGTCAGCTACCAACTCTTTGTTACTGATTTGTGAGATGTTGCTTCCACCCACTTGGTGAAGTAGTCAATGGCAACTAAAATGAACCGGTGGTCATTTGAGGCTGCAGGTTCAATGGGTCCAATAACATCCATGCCCCAAGCAACGAAAAGCCATGGTGAACTCACAGCATTAAGCTCACTTGAAGGGACCTTGATTAGATCACTGTGGATTTGGCATTGATGGCACCTTTGCACATATTTGCAGCAATCACTCTCCATGGTCATCCAATGGTATCCAGCTCGTAGAATCTTCTTTGCCAGTACAAATCCATTCATATGGGATCCACATGTCCCAGCATGTACCTCTTCTAGAAGTTTGGAGGCTTTGTTGGCATCTGCACATCGAAGCAAACCCAAATCCGGCGTCCGTTTGTACAATACCTCTTTGTTTAGGAAGAAACCATTTGCCATTCTTTGGATGGTCTTCTTTTGTCCATTTGTAATGCTTTCGGGATATTCCCGTCTTTCAAAATATATTTTGATGTCGTTGTACTATGGCTTGCCATCTGGCTCAGCCTCTACGTGACAACAGTGGGCATGCTCTTCTTTCAAGCTTATCTTTAGCGGGTCGATGTGACTACTTCCAGGATGCTGGATCATTGACGCTATTGTGGCCAGTGCATTGGCAAATTCATTCTGAGCCCTCAGCGAATGTCAAAATTTGATCTTTCTAAATTTCATGCACAATCTTTGTGCCAAGTTCACATATGGCAAGGTCTTTTCATTCTTCTTGGCCATTCGCCTTGTACTTGATGAATCAGCAGGTCAGAATCTCCAATGACCAATAATTCATTGATGTCCATGTCCAGTGCCATTCGGAGGCCTAGGATGCAGGCCTCGTATTCAGCATGTTGTCGGTACAATGGAATTTGAGCTTGGCGGCCATGGGGTAGTCTTGCCCATTTTCTGATATCAAGACCACTTCGATTCCGGAACCTTTGTAATTCACTACTCCGTCAAAGAACAGTTTCGAGCCAGTATAAGATTTTGTTGCTCCTTCTTTAATGGCCAACACCCCTTCGTCCGGGAAATGGGTGCGAAGTGGTTCGAGCTCTTCATCTACCGGGCTTGCAGCTAGTAAGTCAGCCAAAGGCTGTCCTTTAATGGCTTTTTGGGCTGTATACATGATGCCAAATTCACTTAACAGCATTTGCCATTTGGCCAACTTCCTGATGGGCATTGGCTGGCAAAATATATACCTCAACGGATCCATCTTGGATATGAGGTGAGTGGTGTACGAAGATAAATAATGCCTCAATTTCTGAGCCACCTAAGTTAGAGCACAACAGGTTTTCTCCACTAGCGTATATCTTGCCTCACAGGCTGTGAACTTCTTGCTCAGATAGCAAATGGTACACTTCTTTTTCCTTTCTTCATTCGGTTTCCCTAACACGCAACCGAAGGCCTTTTCAGCAACTGACAAGTACAGCAACAATAGGCTCCCGGGCCTTGGTGGTACCACGACTGGTGGATTGGACAAGTATCTCTGGATAGTGTCGAATGCCTCTTGGTGCTCCTCTGTCCATTTCGTAGGAGCGTCCTTTTTTAAGAGGTTGAGGATGGGCTCCACAATGATGGTGGATTGAGCTATGAATCGCCCAATGTAATTCAGCCTTCCTAGAAAACTCAGGGGAGGAGGTACATCTTGGATTGCTTTGATCTTTGTTGGGTCTAGCTCTATGCCCCTTCGGCTGACTATGAACCCCAGTAACTTTCCGGCCGGTACTTCGAACGCACATTTGGCCGGGTTCAATTTCAACATAAACTTTCGGAGCCTGTCGAAGAATTTCCTCAAATGTGTGGTATGCTCCGAACTTTCCTTTGACTTGATAATGACATCATCTAAGTAGAATTCAATCTCTCTATGGATTATGTCGTGAAAAATGGTAGTCATTGCTCTCATGTATGTTACACCGGCATTCTTGAGGCTGAAAGGCATTACCCTATAATGGTACACTCTCCATGGAGTGATGAAGGCTGTTTTCTTGGTATCTTCTCTATCCATTAAGATCTGGTAGTAGCCGGCGAAACAATCCACAAACGACTGTAGCTCGTGTTTGGCAATATTATCTATGAGTATGTAGATGTTCGGGAGTGGAAAATTATCCTTTGGGCTAGCCTTGTTAAGATCTCAGTAATCCACGCAGATTCTTATCTTGCCGTCTGTCTTGGGTACCGAAACTATGTTGGCTAACCATGTAGGGTAGGAGGTCACTTCCACCACTCCTGACTTAATCTATTTTTCCACCTCATCTTTGATTCAAATACTAAGATCTGGTTTGAATTGTCGGGTTTTCTGCTTTACTGGAGCAAAACCCTCATTGATGGGTAACTTGTAGGATACTATGCTGGTGCTTAATCCTGGCATATCGGCATATGACCATGCGAAGATATCCACATACTCCCTTAGTAAACTCATCAATTGTTCTTTTTAAAGGAGTCTCTAGGTGTGGACTTATCCTTATTTCTTTAACATCCTCTTCATCACCTAGATTTATGGCTTCTGTTTCATTCATATTTGACTTCTGCTTATTCTCTAGTTGTTCTACTTCCTCTGTGAGACCTTTAGGTAGCATTGTGGTCTCATCGTATTCTTCATACTCTTCTTCCTCTATGCTGCCCGACTCATTCGTTTCGCAACATGTCATGACATTTAAGGTTGCTTTATTTTTTTTATTACTGAAAAAAAATTCAAGGTAAATGTATTAGTGTAAAACATGCATGCAACAAATAAATAAAACAGTTTTGATAAACCGAGGCTTTCATTAATTTAAAAATATTCAGAAGTACAAACTGTGGTCCTGGCTTGGATCAAGCCATTTTCGTTTTTGAAAACATTATGAGATATGTAAGTGACAAAAGGGTGAGCAATTAGGCCTCGATCGATTCTCCCTATTTTCAAAATAAATTCATCTTTCTCTACCGAAGGGAAAGTAGCGGGGTAGAGGTCCAGTTGGACAGCTACTCGCCCGGTTCTGCCTCTCTGATGCTGGGTGCTTCAGCACATTCTTTTAGAATTACGGAGCAATCTTCTTCTTGGAATAGCACCCTTATCCCTTCTTCAATGTCAGAGTCACTAGGCATATGCATTCTATAGGAAAATGACTGGTACAAGTTTGGAATGGGTCTGCAAAGATCCCCAACCCTTTGTTTCTTCTTGGTAGGTATCTCTTCCTCTGCTGGGCGTAACCAAGCCCAAAGCAAAAATTATCTTGGAGAATGGGAATGGGCTCGGTGATTGTTATACTCCGTACTTTGGACGCTGGAATAATCTAAGTTGGTTGCAACAAGGTATGGACAAGACTTTTAATTTTCGATTTTGTTGATTTTTTTGTTTTAATGCGCAAGTTGCATATTTGGAATAAGGGTAAATTTGGAATAAGAAAAAATTTGAGGTTAAAAGTGAATTATGGAGAGTTGAGCATTTCATGAAAATTAGGGGCTAGAAGTGAAATTATGGAAACTTAAATTCATGAAAATGGCCATATGTGGCCATGTGTGAGATATGGGCAATAGGGCCACTTGTGCAAATTATATATGGAGCATAAGATGACTAACTTAAGTCATCTTCATCATTTTCATCTCCTAGAAACTTCAAGAAAAATGGAGAAAAATAGAGAAGGAGAAAACGGCCCATAGAAAAAAAAAATGAAGACCAAAAATCTTGAGCAAAAAAAAATATTTTCTTCAAGCAAACCTACTAATTGAAGGGTGCTTATTAACGTGGAAGTGTTGTTGGAAGCGATAGACCACTCGTTTTCATTATTCACCACCTTAGGCAAGTTGTAAAGTTGAAGAAGAAAGGTGAGTTTTAATCGTATTTTATGTGTTATGGATGGTTTATATGTGTTGTAGTATGCTAAAATGAATGAAATTCATGAAAATATGGATGTTAAAGTTGAGCCGTGAATATTGAGTTTGGTCGTGTGTTGTGTGTGTTGTGTAGAAATGGTGAATTAATTGTATGTAGCATGTTTGAGTGTTGTTATAGTGTGTGGAAATGGATGGAAATCATGAAAATTTGGAGTGTGGATGTTGGCCATATAGGGGCTGATTTTGGTAAGTTATGGTGCATTGATTTTATTTAGTATGTTTTGGTTGTTGTTGTATGGATTCTATGGTGAAAATGATGATTTAATGATCCAAGTTGAAGTAGAGAACGTTTATGGGCTGTTTTGGAAGCCAATGTGATCTTAATATAGTTTCTTGTAATTATGAGATTAATGTTGTTAAAGTATGGATTGTTAGTATGGCTTATGAATTTGGAAGGAAAAAAATGTATTGTTGTTGTTCTTATGGAAATTTGAGGTTTCGGGTGAGTAGAGTATTAGTTGGATTGTTTGAATATTGTGCGGATTGTTGGAAATGTTCTTGAATCGTGTTTGAATGGTTTTGGATTGGTATTTGAATATGCGGTCGTTGATGTTAGTTTGAAAATATGAAGTTGAATTGAATATGCATGGAATGTTGTCGGATTATGTAGAAAGGAATTATTAATGTTAGAATGCGTTTGGAATTACTTATGGCTATTGTTATTATGATTGTTGGTATGGTTGTTGTTGATATTGGCCGAGTTGAATTTTCGGGGTTGTTGGATTTATAGGGGAGGTGCTTGTCCAAATTTACGTAGATAAAAGTGGTGCGAGTTTGGAATTGAATTCCTAAATGTTTATAGCTAATGGTTGATACTTATTGACGTTGTGTAGATTTTGAGAAGCCGAGACTTGAGTTTGGATTAGCTTAGGAAGCAATCAAGGTATGTAAAGCTTACCTTTCCTTCTTTTGGCATGTCTTAGATATGAGTAAGGTATGATATGTTATGAGCCTCGGGGGTAATTCTATTCGAAAAATCCGAACATGTTTGTGATTCATATTCGCTTTGTGATGTTGGCATCCTTAATATGGTCAAGCTATGATCCGTATGTCCGTGATATGGTTGGATTTGAAATGCTATGTACACGGTTTGTTTCGAAAGAACCTTAGGTCTTTTGTATGATTAAATTTCAAAAGTTAGTTTAAAAAAAAAAGAGTTTTGTTCCTAAACAATTTCGAAAACTACGAACGTCCGTAACTTTCACAAACAGAACCGGATGGCCTTGATATGCTCAAAAATGACTCCATGACGTATGATGACTATGTTTTCCATAGGCGGGCCCGGCTCGGGTCGACACCCGCTCGTGGGTCCCGCGACTCTCCTTATATACTTCTGACGATTTTTGAAAGGATACGATATGACTATTATTCCGATTTCAAGTACGATCAGTTTACTTATCTTTTGAATTCGTAATAATGATTCGATAACATAGGATGACTATGATTTTCGTAGGCGGACCCGGATTGAGTTGACGCTCGTCCGTGGGTCCCGCGACTTTTCTTTGTATAATACTAACGTCTTTTTGAAAAGAACTTAATACGACTATCTTTCCGACCCCCGAGTATGATTACTTATTTATCTGTTGAGTCGAAAATAAGGATTTTTATGTATGTGATTTTGATACGTAACTATGATTTTCTGAAGTTCGGTTTGATATGTTTCCGAGTGACGTTCGGAAGAAAATCTGATTTGACTACTGTTTTGGCCTGTAAATGATGGTTCGTTTCGAATAACCTATTAAGTCTTTGAAAATGTTCTAAACTGTATTTGGTTACTCACGATTCTGTTCGTGCGTTCTGTTGTTACATTTGTCGCTGGGTTCCTTGCCGCGGTATGTGTATATGTGATATTGCTGTTGGGTTCCCGGCCGCGGTATATGTGTGTATATGTGATATTACCGCCGGGTTCCGGCCCGCATGTGTGTATGTGATATTACCGCTGGGTTCCTGGCCGCGGTATGTGTATGTGTGGTATGTGTGATATTGCCGCTGGGTATTTGGCCGCGGTATGTTCTGTGATATTGCCGCTGGGTATTTGGCCGCGGTATGTTCTGTGATATTGCCACTGGGTATTTGGCCGCGGTATGTGTATAAGTGTATATATGATATTGCCGCTGGGTATTTGACCGCGGTGTGTGTATATATGACATTGGATATATGATCTTATTTGCCGAGTCCTCACTGAGGAGGGACATGATATGTGTGCATATGACATGTGATTTGGAAAGTCTGGATTATGATCAGTCGGTTAATGTTAGCTCATTTGATATGTTTGATTTTTCCGTATTTATGAGGCAGAAATGTTTTTCAAAGAAAGTGAAGCATTTTGGCATTCTGATTATCCTATCTGTCTTCTGAACCCCTTATGAATGATTTGTATGTCAGATGTAAGTACTTTGGTATTCGGGTTATTATGCTCACATTCTGTACACCTTATTTCGGTTATGACCTCGATTTCTGTATGCTATGCTTTACATGCTCAGTACATATTCCGTACTGACCCCCTTTTCTTCGGTCGCGTTTCATGCCGCGCAGGTACCCACAGATGAGTAGGTGATGTTAGCAGAAGATGTTCCGTCTGGATGGGCGAGCTCCATTTCCTCCGGAGTGCTGCCGATGTCAGAATGCTTTTGTATGGTATCTGGAGTTATGTTAGAGACTTTGCAGACAGTGTCGTGTGTGTGATATGTCAGTTTTGTAATCGGCTATGTAAGCCGATGTATTATTATGCATTATGTTATAGATTTGTTGTGACTACGGATTTTGTTTGATTTGAAAAGATGAAAGGCATGTATGTTTTCCGAAAAATTTTAACCCTGTGCTTATGTTATGTTTTGTGGGCCCAGTATGGTTATGAGTATTATGAGACTTTGCAGGTTCGCTCGGCCCTAGGTAAGGGTCGGGTGCCCGTCACACCCTATCGGATTAAGGGTGTGACAAATGCCCTGCAGGTTCTTCACCAGACCTTTCCCGAGTTCAAACCCGTTCAGGATCATAGTAGAAGCAATCATTTTGTAAAGCTAAGCATAGGAGCTTCCGAGGAATCTATCTTGTGGGCAGTTCCCACTAATTCCATGATATGAAAATCTGTTTCTTTTGGTGCAGCTTCAATGACAGGTACAGAATTGTCTGGATAATTGTGCATGCTGGCTTCCCCGTGGATCACCACTTCTTCCCCTTCCTAGATAAATTTTTACAGATTGATTGAGCGAGGATGGTACTGCTCCTACCATGTGGATCCATGGTCTTTCCAAAAGCAAATTATAATTGGTGGCTATTTTCATGACTTGGAATTCAGTGGTGAATTCAGCTGGTCCTATTTGAATGTCCAAGGCAACTATCCCAGTGGAGTCACAACGACATCCGTTGAATGCTCTTATGTTAGTGTGGCTTTGACGAACCTTTCCAAGGTCATATCCCAGCTGAGTTAGGGTAGACTCGGGACAAATATTAAGTCCTGCTCTGTCGTCGATTAATACTCGGGTTACCACTTTGTTGTGGCACATGATAGTGATGTGCAGCGCCTTGTTATGATTTATGCCTTCTTTGGGCAACTCTTTCTCTTTGAAGGTAATTTGATGATCCTTCATGACTCGAGCGACTATTTCGGCTAGATTTTCACTGTTCTTCCCAGCCGGGACGTGAGCTTCTTCTAACATCTTTATAAAAGCTAGGCGGTGTTGAGGTGAACTTTGCAGCATCGCCAGCATCGAGATTTGGGCCGGCACTTTCTTTAAATGCTAAACGATGGAGTATTTCTTTGGCTGCATTCGGCACCAGAAATCTTCAGCCTCTCCTTCGGTGATAGTTCTTTTCTGATTTCCCTCCTTTCGGGGTGCCTCTTGGGCCAGGTCTTTAGGAGTGTAGCCTCTTTCTAATCTTTTAATGCCATGTGCGGCAGCAACTTGGACTACGAACTCTTTGCGGGGTGGTGCTAGAGTCACTTGAGCAATGTGTGCTGTCACTGGTGCAGGGATTAATACTTTGAATTGTGGGCGTTCTTGCAAGGACAATGACGTTACTGTGCGTTCAAGTTCTTTCACAGAATCGTGGATTATGGGCTTTCCTGCAACCCAGTCTTCCTCTCTCTCTCAATCATGTGAATCACATTGTTGCCATGGTTTGGCAAAGGGTTAGTGTTCATATTGGGGGGGGAGGGGGCTGTTTGGAGTACAATTTTCTTTCGGTCATGTCACGACCCGAGCTATGGGCCGCGACGGGTATCCGGGGCTACCCACCGAACACCAATCATGCTGCTACTTATCTGCTCTTATTCCTACTGTATGCTCATAATCGTAGAAATATATCATCATTTGAAACATAATTACTTTTATCAACATAAGCCCTCTGGCTATCAAAATAATATATACATGCATATACATACAGGCCATGGGACCATACTACCCACACTGCGTATCTACGAGCCTCTACTAGAGTACTAGACATATGGACGGGACAGGACCCCGTCGTGCCCAATCATGAATATACACATATATGTACCAAAAGAATAATCAATGGCACCTCCGAAAAATGGAGTGCTCTCTAATCAGCTGCTAGCTCCTATGAGTCTGGATCACCTCCCTGTCTACCTGTGGGCATGAACACAGCGTCCGAAGAGAAGGACGTCAGTACGAATATTGTACTGAGTATGTAAGGCATAAGCAATAATAAAATGTCAATAAAATAAGGAGGCATCAATGAGGAGCAATCTGTAACTGACTGAATCATAAAGGAAGTAGTACATGCTAGCTTACTTTCATACTCATCATCATATCATATATGCATAAGTGTATAAGTCGCCCGACCATATAGGTGCGGTGTGATAATCAATAACATTAGCAATAGTATTAGCTCGCGGGTCCGTGCCTCCCGCGTCCGGGGGTATCATCTCATGCCGCCCACTAGTGGTGTCTCCGCCCATGCCATTTGGCCATGGGTGTATAGCCGCCCACCTTGGTAAGGATCGCCCGCCATATAGGCGCGGTGTACTATCATCATATGCTCATCATGGTATGCTCATCATAATACATTTATCATACATGCTTATCATAATATACATATCATAACATACTTCTAGCAATACATGCATAGAGACTCATAGATAATCATACTTTATCGGGGTGACATAAGGTCGTGAACACCCGACTTCGTTATGGAACATTCATAAGTATCCTGCCTCACCTCGAAGGAACAACATAAGGTGAGTGTATATAATGATCAACATCGATGGACGGCGGATAGCTTCATTAGCTTACTAGGAACATCATATCGTGACTATAACATTTCTAGACTTTAACTTATCATTATCGTTATCTTGCTCGTAGCATATCTTTTATCTCGTATGATCTTTCATGAACAAGAACTCATAGCTTTCTTGGAAATAGAACATTCATAGTAAAGGAGGGAATTCATGACATAGGACTCATGCCTTAGAAAGAAAGGATTAGCCTCACATACCTTCGTCGTTTAGCTATTCTATCACTTGCTCGTTCTCCTTTAATGCACTTGTTTATACCTTCAAGAGAATTCGTATCGACGTTAGCTATATCATCGTGAAAGCATACTTACTAAAGCTATAGAAATTTGGGCAGCATTTCCTTTGCTTATACTACTTTCCGCCATATTCCATATCAACTCCCAACATTCATAACGACAATCACAATACCATTAACAACAACCGTCACTCATTCACATGATTCACATTTCATAATTTCACTTCAACTCTCCATATTCATGACTAAAGTTCACTATCGCATTCTTTCATATCCAATGCTCATTTCATGTTCTAATTATCATTTATAACATATTTATATCATCAACATAACCATTTTCATGATTCATCTCAACTACTATTCCATAATGACATCATTCACCCATTTATAACCCATCTTCCATACTCTTTCATAATATAAGTGTTTCATCTTAATAATACTCCAAACAACATGTAAAGATCATGAAACTTACCTTAAATGATGGAGCAATAGACCTTGGGTGATAATACACCTCTTTGCACAAAACCCTATTTTCACCTTTCTTGGATTTCTTGACTTTGGTGGCTTTAATGGAGTTTCATAGACTTGATTCTCTTCAAATCTTGTTGTTGATCCTTGATTCTCTTGGTTTTCTTATGGATGAAATATTTGGAAGGTTCTAGAGGTGTGGAGAGGTTGAAAACATTGATGGAAATGAATAAAATGAAGTGGGCATCACATATATAAACTTAGAACATTTCAGTCGTCGGGAGTTCCACGGTCCGTGGAACCAAGTGCTGGCCGTGGAACTGGTCGTGGTTCATGACCAGCCAGCCATCTTCTCTGCTGGCTGTTCCACGGACCATTCCACGGTCCGTGGAATATTATATGGGCCGTGGAAGTGGTCGTGGAATCCACTGCATCTCCGAAATCGTTCCCGTCGTTTCGTTTGATCTCCAATCCTTATGGAATCTTCTTAACACTTGTTCAACACTTCAATATCATTCTAAGGGACTTCATACTCTTCTCCACAACATCCTTAAGGTATCACTAACCCAATACTCATAGTTTTCATCCGACACACTAACTTATAACTCGATTCCCTTAACAACTTCCTTGCCTTCCCTCGGATGTCCTTGGAAATCTTACTTAGGACCATCAATTACTACTTCTTGCTTATCCAACCTCGTATACATCATGTCCTTTGCGAGCCTACACACTTGTATACTAAGGGAAAATTTCTGAGTTGTAACATTCTTCCCCCCTTTGGGACATTCGTCCCCGAATGTTAAGTCATCGGGAATTCTAGAAAATTTTGCCGAGTTTCCCCGTAATATGGCGATACCATCCCGTCACAACAGCCCATAATATCATTGCCTCATTGTGTGGCTACAACACAATAGCAATATAGATTGGCCACACACGACCCATATACATAAAAGTAAAGCATACATACCTTACCATCTCGATGTTTCATCATATGTCTCTTCTGGGGGTTGAAATAAGTGTGGATATGTAGATTTCATCTTCTCTTCCGCTTCCCAAGTTATCTCTTCCCGATTATTATTGCGCCACAGGACTTTGACTGAAGCTACTTCTTTATTCCGAAGCCTTCGCACTTGCCTATCTAATATGGCAGTAGGTACTTCTTCGTAAGTTAGCTTCTCTCGTAACTGAAATCATCTACTGGCACAATCTTTGTAGGGTCCCCAATGCATTTGCAGAGCATTGAGACATGGAATACCGGATGAACTAATTCAAGCTCTGAAGGCAAGTCTAACTCATATGCTACTTGACCCACCTTACGGATGATTTTATAGGGTCCGATATAACGCGGACTCAACTTTCCCTTTTTGCCAAATCTCATCACTCCCTTCATCGGTGACACCTTCAAGAACACCCAATCATTGACTTGAAATTCTAGATCTCGCCGGCGATTGTCCGCATAAGACTTTTGGCGACTTTGAGCTGTCAACAATCGATCTCGGATCACCTTGACTTTTTCTACCGCTTGTTGAATTAATTCGGGGCCTATCAAATGCACTTCTCCGACGTCAAACCATCCAATCGGAGATCTGCATTTCTTCCATAAGAGCTTCATACGGAGCCATTTTGATACTGGAATGATAACTGTTGTTATAGGCAAATTTGATTAGGGGTAGTGGTCAGCCCAACTACCACTAAAATCTAAAACGCATGCCCTCAACATATCCTCCAAGGTCTGTATAGTGCGTTCGGCTTGTCCGTCGCCTTGGATGAAATGCCGTGCTGAGCCTCACTTGAGTACCTAGACCTTCTTGGAAGGATTTTCAGAACTTGGCTGTAAATTGTGCTCCTCTGTCTGTAATGATAGATATTGGAATACCATGAAGTCTCACAATTTCCTTGATATATAGCCTCGCATAGTCTTCTGCTGAATATGTAGTTCTGGCTGGGAGAAAATGAGCTGCTTTCGTCAATCTATCCACGATCACCCATACAGAATCGTACTTGCCTCGAGAGCGGGGAAATCCTACAATAAAGTCCATATTAATCACTTCCCATTTCCACGTAGGAATTTCCATTGCTTGCAATAATCCTCCTGGCTTTTGATGTTCTACCTTTACTTGCTGACAATTTGGACATTTGGCTACAAATTCTGTTATGTCTCTTTTCATGCCATCCCACCAATACATCAATTTAAGATCATGGTACATCTTTGTCGTTCCTGGATGAATAGAATACCGTGAATAATGAGCTTCTTCTAGGATTCGGCGGCGTAATTCGGCCACATCTGGAACACATAATCTATTCTGATACCTGAGAACCCCATCTGCTGAGACTTCAAATGGTGACTCTTCTTTTGGAAATTCCACACCTTTATAATACTTTAATTTGGGATCCTCATATTGACGCTCTTTTATTTCCGCATCCAAGGATGAAATTGTGGGATTGTTAACACCGACTCCTGCATCACCTAAATCAATTATGCGCACTCCAAGGCTAGCTAGTTGATGGAGCTCACGAATCATTTCTTTCTTCTCCAAAGGCACTTCACATAGGCTACCCATAGATCGGCGACTGAGCGCATCCGCTACTACATTTGCCTTTCCGGGGTGGTATAAGATATTCACATCATAATCCTTCAGTAGTTCTAACCACCGCCGCTGCCGCAGATTTAACTCTTTCTGTTTGAAAATATATTGAAGACTCTTATGATCTGTATAGATATCGACATGCACGCCATATAAATAATGTCTCCACATTTTCAAGGCATGAATAACTGCAGCCAATTCAAGGTCGTGAGTTGGGTAGTTCTTTTCATGTTTTCGCAGCTGTCTTGAAGCATAAGCAATGACTTTTCCATGCTGCATCAATACACATCCTAGCCCAACACCGGAAGCATCACAATACACAACATAGCCATCCGGCCCTTCTGGAAGTGTTAAGACTGGAGCTGAGGTTAACCTGTCCTTCAACTCTTGGAAGCTACGCTCACAAGCGTCATTCCACTGAAATTTTGCTGACTTCTGGGTTAACTTCGTCAATGGGGCTGAAATAGATGAAAAGCCCTCTACGAATCTCCTGTAATAACCTGCCAAACCCGTAAAAACTACGAACTCGTAGGCATCGTAGGCCTTGGCCAAGTCTTCACGTACCTCTTTTTTCGGAATATCAACTCTAATGCCATCATCTGAAATAACATGGCCCAAAAATGTCACAGAATTTAGCCAAAACTTGCACTTGGAGAATTTTGCATACAACTCCCGAGTACGGAGAATTCCCAGAACAATACGTAGATGATCTGCATGTTCTGATTCTGTGCGAGAATACACCAGAATATCATCAATGAATACTATCACGAACAGATCTAAGAGAGGCCTGAATACATTATTCATTAAGTTCATGAACACTGCCGGGGCATTAGTTAGCCCGAACGACATTACTCGGAATTCATAATGGCCATATCTCGTCCTGAAAGCTGTCTTGGGAATATCTTCTTCTCTGACTCTCACTTGATGATAACCCGATCTCAAATCTATTTTGGAAAACCACTTGGCACTCTGTAGCTGATCAAATAAATCATCAATTCTTGGAAGAGGATACTTGTTCTTTATCGTCACCTTATTCAGCGGTCTATAATCAATACACATTCGCAGGGAGCTATCCTTCTTTTTCACAAATAAAACTGGCGCTCCCCACGGTGACGAACTGGGTCTAATGAATCCCTTCTCGAGCAAATCTTTCAACTGAGCCTTTAACTCTTTCAATTCTGCCGAAGCCATTCGATAAGGAGGAATAGAAATGGGCTTAGTGTCCGGCAACACATCAATGGCGAAGTCAATCTCTCTTTTCGGAAGTTCATCTGGGAATACATCCGAAAATTCATTCACTACCGAAACAGACTGAAAAGTTGGCGATGTTGCCTCAGTGTCATGGACTCGGACTAAATGATAAATATAGCCCTTAGCTATCATCTTTCTTGCCTTAAGGTAGGAAATAAACCTACCCCTTGGAGTTGCCGTATTACCTTTCCATTCAAGCACGGGTCCTCCCGGAAATTGAAATCGAACTAATTTCATTCGGCAATTGACATTAGCATAGCATGAGGCCAACCAATCCATGCCCATTATAACATTAAAGTCTAGCATTTCTAGCTCAACTAAATCAGCTTTGGTTTGGCGATCACATATCACAATTATGCAATCTTTATACACTTGTTTAGCTATCACGGGATCACCAACCGGAGTAGACACCTCAAAAGGTTTGATCAGCTCGGGTTTCACCCCAATACGATTAGCAACATAGGGGGTAATATATGATAACGTAGATCCCGGATCTATCAACGCATACACGTCATAAGAGAACACAGTCAATGTACCTGTAACCACATCTGGGGAAGACTCAAGATCCTGTCGTCCGGCTAAAGCATATAAGCGGTGCTGTGTGGCACCTGAAGTAGATACTCCCCCTCGGCCTCTACCTCGGCCTGCTGGACTCTGGGAAACCTGCCCTATCGGGCGTACTGATGAAGAACCGGCCGCTGATCCTGTGGGCTGGGTCCTAGCTCTGCCGATCATCGACGGGCAATCTCTCATCATATGCCCTACCTGACCACAAGTGTAACAAGCATCTGAACCCTGGCGGCACTGTCCAGAATGTAACCTACCGCACTGGCTGCATCGCGGTACTGGAGGTCTCCCCTGGCTATATTCTCCCCCAAACTGAGAACCTGGGGCCCTCGAACTCTGACCCTGTCCGGATCGATAGGAACGATCAAATCTTCTGCCTATAAACCGAGGAGGTGCACTCGTCACTGATTGACCTGAGTGCCCGGAATATGTCTGCCTTGATCCACCTCTATAATCACCTCCCGCACCCGTAGATCTTGCCCATTTGCCTTGCCCTCTATCAGTGTCGTGATCACCCCTCTGCGGAGGTTGCTGCCCCTCTAAATTTTGAGCATGGGCTTGAATACGGGAAATGTCCATCCCGTCCTGCAACGAGGCCGTCAAGCAATCCTTAAATAGATGTGGCCCTAAGCCACTCACAAACCTGTGTACCCTGTCGCCCATATCGGCTACCATTGTAGGAGCATATCTGGCCAAATAATTAAATTGGAGGCTGTACTCCCGGGCGCTCATATTCCCTTGCTTTAAATTTAAAAATCTATCCGCTCTAGCTCGGCGAACCTCGGGAGGTAAGTAGTGACGAATGAAAGCATCAACAAATTCTTGCCACACGGGAGGAGGCGCATTTTCTTGCCTCGACGCTATCCAATTATTGTACCATAAGACCGCCACATCTTTGAGTCTATACGATGCCAACTCTACTGATTCGGTCTCAGAAGCATGAATAATCCGCAGCGTCCTCAGCATTTCATCGATGAAGCCTTGCGGGTCCTCATCCGGCTTTGATCCAAAGAATTCCGGAGGATTGAGGCTCATGAAGTCACGGGCTCTAGTACTAGTTGAACGATCACTTGGGCCCGCATTTTGCCTTTGTGCCTGAGCGGCAACCAATTGTGTCAATAAATGAATAGCCTCGGTCACTTGTTGACCCGAAGCAGCCGGTGGAGGAACTGGAGGAATAGGAGCTGGAACAGAAGCCCCTTCTTGTCCTTCTGTGATAGGGGGAGTAGTGGAGGCATTAGATAAGGCCTCATGATGTGATTCCCCTTCATCTATATTCATAGGCGGCTCTCTCTCTGCCCGCCTCTTTGTCGTAGTTTTGCCCTTCTGGGCGGCTTTAGCTTTTGGCGGCATTTCTGAAATCATAGCACATTCGTTAGGGAGGAGTATATCTTATACACGGCTCTATCGCACGATCTCATATAAAGAAGGATGGTCATTTTTCCTAAATGCCCTGTAGCCTCTTGTTTATCAGCGTGGCGCGCAACACACCATAAACAAGACTCTACTAGACACGGCTCGTAGACACTTCCTAGGACTGGACCGCTCTGATACCACTTCTGTCACGACCCGAGCTACGAGCCGCGACGGGTATCCGGGGCTACCCACCGAACACCAATCATGCTGCTACTTATCTGCTCTTATTCCTACTGTATGCTCATAATCGTAGAAATATATCATCATTTGAAACATAATTACTTTTATCAACATAAGCCCTCTGGCTATCAAAATAATATATACATGCATATACATACAGACCATGGGACCATGCTACCCACACTGTGTATCTACGAGCCTCTACTAGAGTACTAGATATATGGTCGGGACAGGATCTCTCCATGCCCAATCATGACTATACACACATATGTACCAAAAGAAGAATCAATGGCACCTCCTAAAAATGGAGTGCTCTCTAATCAGCTGCTAGCTCCTATGAGTCTGGATCACCTCCCCGTCTACCCGTGGGCATGAACACGTCCGTCCGAAGAGAAGGACGTCGTATGAATATTGTACCGAGTATGTAAGGCATAAGCAATAATAAAATGTCAATAAAATAAGAGGCATCAATGAGGAGAAATCAGAATCGATCGAATCATAAAGGAAGTAGTACATGCAAGCTTACTTTCATACTCATCATCATATCATATATGCATAAGTGTATAAAGTTTCGCCCGACCATATAGGTGCGGTGTGATAATCAATAACATTAGCAATAGTATTAGCCTGCGTCCAGGCCTCCCGCATCCGGGGTATCATCTCATGCCGCCCACTAGTGGTGTCTGCCCATGCCATTTGGCCATGGTGTATAGCTGCCCGCCTTGGCGGTGACTGCCCGGCCATATAGGCGCGGTGTAATCTCATCATGGTATGCTCATCATAATACATTTATCATACATGCTTATCATAATATACATATCATAACATACTTCTAGCAATACATGCATAGAGACTCATAGATAATCATACTTTATCGGGGTGACATAAGGTCGTGAACCCCGATGTCACTGGAACATTCATAAGTATCCTCCCTCACCTCAAAGGAACAACATAAGGTGAGTGTATATAATGATCAACATCGATGGACGGCGGATAGCATCATTATTACTAGGAACATCATATCGTGACTATAACATTTCTAGACTTTAACTTATCATTATTGTTATCTTGCTCGTAGCATATCTCTTATCTCGTATGTTCTTTCATGAACAAGAACTCATAGCTTTCTTGGAAATAGAACATTCATAGTAAAGGAGGGAATTCATGCCATAGGACTCATGCCTTAGAAAGAAAGGATTAGCCTCACATACCTTCGTCGTTTAGCTATTCTATCGCTTGCTCGTTCTCCTTTAATGCACTTGTTTATACCTTCAAGAGAATTCGTATCGACGTTAGCTATATCGTCGTGAAAGCATACTTACTAAAGCTATAGAAATTTGGACAGCATTTCCTTTGCTTATACTACTTTCCGCCATATTCCATATCAACTCCCAACATTCATAACGACAATCACAATACCATTAACAACAACAGTCACTCATTCACATGATTCACATTTCATAATTTCACTTCAACTCTCCATATTCATGACTAAAGTTCACTATCGCATTCTTTCGTATCCAATGCTCATTTCATGTTCTAATTATCATTTATAACATATTTATATCATCAACATAACCATTTTCATGATTCATCTCAACTACTATTCCATAATGACATCATTCACCCATTTATAACCCATCTTCCATACTCTTTCATAATCTAAGTGTTTCATCTTAATAATACTCCAAACAACATGTAAATATCATAAAACTTACCTTAAATTATGTAGCAATAGACCTTGGGTGATAATACACCTCTTTGCACAAAACCCTATTTTCACCTTTCTTGGATTTCTTGACTTTGGTGGCTTTAATGGAGTTTCATAGACTTGATTCTCTTCAAATCTTGTTGTTGATCCTTGATTCTCTTGGTTTTCTTATGGATGAAATATTTGGAAGGTTCTAGAGGTGTGGAGAGGTTGAAAACGTTGATGAAAATGAATAAAATGAAGTGGGCATCACATATATAAACTTAGAACATTTCAGTCGTCGGGAGTTCCACGGACTGTTCCACGGTCCGTGGAACCAAGTGCTGGCCATGGAACTGGTCGTGGTTCACGACCAGCCAGCCATCTTCTCTGCTGGCTGTTCCACGGACCATTCCACGGTCCGTGGAATATTATATGGGCCGTGGAAGTGGTCGTGGAATCCACTGCATCTCCGAAATCGTTCCCGTCGTTTCGTTTGGTCTCCAATCCTTATGGAATTTTCTTAACACTTTTTCAACACTTCAATATCATTCTAAGGGACATCATACTCTTCTCCACAACATCCTTAAGGTATCACTAACCCAATACTCATAGTTTTCATCCGACACACTAACTTATAACTCGATTCCCTTAACAACTTCCTTGCCTTCCCTCGGATGTCCTTGGAAATCTTACTTAGGACCATCAATTACTACTTCTTGCTTATCCAACCTCGTATACATCATGTCCTTCGCGAGCCTACACACTTGTATACTAAGAGGAAATTTTCGAGGTGTAACAGGTCAATCAAGTTTTGTACTTTGTACTTGAGATTAATGCAATCTTCAGTACTATGTCCTATGCCATTGGAATGATAGGCGTATGTCTGGTCAGCTCGGTAAAACCGATTCTTTGGGTCGACGACCTTTGGGGGAAGCGCCTGGATCATCCCAGTAGCGCTTAATCTTTTGAACAAATTAGTCCGAGATTCCATCAGTGGGGTGAACACCCAAGGTGGTTTCTTTTCGAAAT
>NC_081347.1:34875454-34885035 GCF_029784015.1 Lycium ferocissimum | reverse complement strand
CTCCAATTGGCGTAATTCAAAGAAAGCATTCTACAAATTTGGGAGTAGGTGAGTTTTTCTGGGATTAAAGCATTTTGATCGGGTTTCTTTCTTCTTTTCAGCCCCGAGCCTACGCTAGTCAACACATCCCTAAACTCCTCCATAGCTGGTGTCAATTCGATGTTATCCCCGAATCTGAAAACCATCCGATCTCTATCCCAAAATCTGGTAATTACCTCTATCAATTCCTTGCAACGGGTCATAGTCATAATGGATGTCAAGTTTCCTAAATGACATGAAATTCCTTTTTTCTCCTCCAGGGATATTTGGCCCCACCAAATCCGCAGCAACTCAGGTGTAGTTAGGACCATATCAAAGTTTAAATTGATCGACATCTACAAGACAAAAACCAAAGTTAATTCCCTCCCCCCCCCCCCCACTAGGCAATGGTTTCATTCATAGGCACATTTACATGTTTCCAAATAGCACATATTATGATAGGCAGTGTTTTTCGAGTCATAGACCGTACTTGACACGGGGTAGTCTCCCTATCGGGTTTGGATACGTCTAAAATGGCCAAACCACCCAGTCTACTTCACATTTGGATTTGGCTTAGCTCTAACCTAGGCATAAGCAAGAGTGGGTCTTTCGAATTGACCTTGAACCCGAGCGGACTACTCGGAGTGAACCAGTGTCGTCCGTTGGGTGATCGTACACCAACTTAACGTTCAACGTGTTCCAAAGAAAAGGTTTTTGGGGTTTTATTAGTGAAGGCAAGACCGCGATCCCGCGTGTCTCCTTTGAAACCATGCTTTTTGTCAGGAGTGACGGAGTTTATGATATGAAATGAATGACAGTTATAATTGCAGAATTCAAATACATAAGCAAATAAGTACAGTTAAAAATCACATTGTATTGAAACCCTTATGGTTAGAACCTAGAAAATCCCCAGCAGAGTCGCCATCTGTTACAGTTTGCTTTTACGCGAGTAAGGCATAAAAGTTAGTACGAGGTTGTTGGTGCTCTAATTGAATTTTAGTAATTTTTAGAGTCGCTGCCTAATTTATTATGAAAACCTAGGAAAACCGGGTTTAAAGATTTTTTCAAAATAAGTAAAAATCTTTTTGGACCAAAGTTCGAGTTAAGGGGTCTGGTGATCCCCTAGGGAAGGTTTTACGCACTCTAGTATTAAAGATCCGTAGAATATGGTTGACCTACGAGCTTCAATGTGTGATTTAACTGTATTTATTTGTTTAAAAGTGTTTAACTTTCCGCAAAATGTCATTTTTGTTCATATCATAATTTAAAAAGAATTCGGCAAAAAGCCCCTTTATAAAAGGGGTTTTTGGGTTTGAAAATTCACGTAAGTGTTCAACTCACTTTATTGCCGGAGTAGGACACATCCGGGATTTCTCTCGAATAGGGTCGATACTAATCTAGTCCTAATAAGATGAGTTTAGTTCTTACGGATTTTTATTTTTATACAAGAAAATATGAAGTATTCTCCTATATTTATACATGTATATATATAAAAAGGGAAGATCTTTTTAAGTCCAAATTTTATCATTTTTTTCTTGAAGCCCACAAGGTCAATCCGTATTCCACGTCCAAATTCCATAATATCTCAATTTTGGTCAAAAATATTTCCACTTATCAGTCTGTGTAGTATTGGGCTTCCAGGGCCAAAACCCTTTTCCCAAAAAGCGTATCTGTCACAGCCCGACGTAGGGCCTTGACGGGTACCCGAGGCTGACCACCGAGCACCACTCATTCTATCACTCATCATACTCATCCTGCATTCATTCATTATTCTCGTGCTTTTAATCATAGGAAAGCCCTTTTTCACTTTGAGGCATATTTACCTTTATATACATAAACCTTTCGGCTTCCAAAATAGTATACATATACAATGAGGAAATCGTAAGACCAAACTACCCACACATATGTATCTACGAGCCTCTACTAGAGTACTAGACATCTGGACGGGACAGGACCCCGTCGTGCCCAATACATACATAGACACAAAATAGTAAATCAATGGCACCTCCGGAACAATGGAGTGCTCTCAAAGTATGCTGATAGCTCCTATGAATCTGGATCACCTCCCTGTCTACCTGTGGGTATGAACACAGCGTCCAAGAAGAAAAGGACGTCAGTACGAGCATTGTACTGAGTATGTAAGGCATGAATAAAATGAGCATAATAAAGAAATCATGAACGTAAGGTGAAGATATAACCTGCTTAGCTTTTAAGAGTAAATACATTTTAAACATATCTCATATATCAACATCATTAACCCTCGTCCAGGTAAGCATCATACGCCGCCCACTAGTGGTGATCATGTCCGGCCTTCTAGGCTCGGTGTACTCACAAGCAGCCCGCATTAGCGGTGACATGCCCGGCCATTCAGGCACGGTGGAACCATAAACAGCCCGCCTTAGCGGTGACATGTCCGTCCATCGAGGCACGGTGGAATCGTGTCATCATGAATTCATCGTAAACTTATCGTCGTCATACATTCATCATAGAACATGCATTAGAGCTTAAATACAATCTATAACTATATCAGGGTGACATAAGGTCGAGGACCCCCGATTACATTATGGAGTGATCATATTCATGACATATCTCTTATCTTTACCTCATAAGGAGCTTTTTATCAACGTAGACTCATAGTTCATGGAATATAAGAAAGTCATGGAGAGATAGGGGAATTCATGTCGTAGGGATCATGCCTTAGAAAAGAAGGGACTAGTCTTACATACCTTGTATCTCTTCAATTCTATCATCTAATTGCGTGTCTCTTTAACTTGCGATTCTACCTTCAAAAGAGTTTGTACTAACATTAGATAATCGATAGCTTAAGTATACTTGACTAAAGCTAGAGAAAATTGGGCAGCATTTACTTTGTTTATACAACTTTCTCTATATTATATATCAACTCCCAAACGTCTATAAGAACACTCATAATCTCATAATCCTCAATCTTCATCAACCGTACATCATTCAATTCTCCTACTCCCATTTCAAGGGCATCCATAACCATGGTCATAATGCTATATTGCATTCATCCTCCTATTATGTTTCTCCCATGTTCTTAATATCATTTATAACAAGATTCTATTCATAATACATCAAGAGTCATGATTCATGTCAACTACAATTTAAGAATACCATTATTATCACATTTGAGCTTTATATTCTATTTTCTCTCATAATCCAAGTCTTTCAACCCCTCAATATTATCAATAATAGGAAATAAACATAAAACTCACCTTAAACACTTGGGAACAAGCCTTGAGTCACTCTACTCCATTAGAATGAAATCCTCCTCTTGCATGCCAAAGAAATTCTTACTCTTCACAAACCCTAATAAGCTTCCTAGTATGTGAATCTCTTCAATCTTAGCTTTTGATCTTGATTTCTTGGTATAGATTGTTGTAGAAATAGAGGGGTTTTAGAGGGTTCTAGAGAGATGTAGAGTGTGTTTTAGGGAGAAATAACGAATTAAAACGTGGGAGCTTATATTTATAACCAAGGCTGGAAAATTCCAGATTTGCGGGTCGACGGCTCGTCGACGTGTCGACGGCTCGTCGACGTGTTGACGGTCCATCAACATGCGCCGTCGATTCTCCGCCTGAGATGTCTGATTGCAGAGCCTCATCGACGGTACCAGGCGATGGCTTGTCGACGTGTCAACGGTCCGTCCCTTGGGCCGTCGACGCTGATTGGTTTCAGCAGTTTTCTGAGCTGCTCCGTTTTGCTCCGATTCGATTTGTTTCACTTCTAATTCTCTCATCATGTCAAGAATACATACTTATACTCCTGTACACATACAAGGTAAAATATCTCGTGACCAAAGCTCTGGTGCGGACTACCGAACCGAAGGTGTACACCACTAATAAGCCAAAATCTTCTTGCAATAAAACTGGAGGTGTAACATTCTTCCCCCCTTTAACAACATTCGTCCTCGAATGTTAAGTTCTCGGGCATCCTTTAGAAATTTCGCCAGATTTTCCCCTGTAATAGGGCGCTACCATCCTGTCACAACAGTCCACAATAATAATGCCTCACAGGGCCACAACATAATAGCAAGAATTATGGCCACACACGACCAAAAGCATGAAAAAAAGCATACATACCTCATAAAATTGACGTCCCATCTTGGATATCTTCCGGGAGTTGGAATAAGTGCGGGTACTTGGACTTCATATTTTCTTCCGCTTCCCAAGTCATTTCTTCCCGGTTATTATTTCTCCGCAAGACTTTGACTGAAGCTACTTCTTTATTTCTGAGCTTCCGCACTTGCCTATCTAGTATAGCCATAGGTACTTCTTTATAAGCCAACCTTTCCGTCACTTGAACATCATTTACCGGCACGATCCTAGTAAGATCTCCGACACATCTTTGGCGCATTGAGATATGAAAAACCGGATGGACTGATTCAAGTTCTGGAGGTAAGTCTAGTCCATAAGCTACTTGACCCATCTTGCGGATAATCCTATAAGGTCCAATGTATCTAGGACTTAACTTTCCCTTCTTACCAAATCTCATCATGCCTTTCATCAGAGATACCTTTAGAAACACCCAATCATCAATTTGAAATTCTAAGTCTCGCCGACGGTTGTCTGCATAAGATTTCTGGCGACTTTGGGCTGTCAATAGTCGATCTCGAATAACCTTGACCTTTTCCACTGCTTGTTGGATCAACTCAGGACCTATTAATTGTGTCTCCCCGACTTCAAACCACCCAATTGGTGATCTGCACTTTCTTCCATATAGGGCCTCATACGAGGCCACCTGGATACTAGAATGATAGCTATTGTTGTATGCAAATTCAATAAGAGTTAAGTGGTCATCCCATCTACCACCAAAATCTAAAACACATGCTCTTAGCATATCCTCCAAGGTCTGGATAGTACGTTCGGCTTGCCCATCAGTTTGTGGATGAAATGCCGTGCTAAGCTTTACTTGAGTACCCAAACCTTCTTGGAAAGACTTCTAGAACTTGGCTGTAAATTGTGCCCTTCTGTCTGTGATAATAGATATTGGAACACCATGAAGTCTCACAACCTCCTTAAGGTACAGCTTTGCATAGTCTTCAAAGCATATGTGGTTCGACGGAAGAAAATGAGCGGCTTTCGTGAGTTTGTCCACGATCACCCATATGGAGTCATACTTGCCTCGGAAAAAAGGTAACCCTACAATGAAATTCATGTTTATTACTTCCCACTTCCAAGTTGGAATTTCCATTGCTTGCAATAATCCTCCTAGATTTTGATGCTCAATTTTCACTTGTTGATAATTTGGACACTGGGCCACAAATTCTGCTATATCTTTCTTCATTCCCTCCCACCAATACATTATCTTGAGATCATGATACATCTTTGTCACTCCTGGTGAATAGAATACCAGGAATAATGAGCTTCTTCTAGAATTTGACGACGTAGCCCTGCAACATTTGGGACACATAACCTTTGTCGGTACCTAAGAACTCCATCTGTAGAAACTTCAAATGGTGACTTCTCTTTCTCATGAACTGTATTTCTATAATAGCTCAACTGAGGATCTTCATATTGTCACTCTCTCACCTCCATATCTAAGGATGAAACAGTTGGGTCTGTATTGCCTGATCAATTAGGCGAACTCCAAGATTAGCTAGTTGGTGGAGCTCATAGATTAGTTCTTTCTTCTCCAAAGGAACTTCACATAAACTACCCATTGATTTGCTGCTAAGTGCATCAGCTACTACATTTGCCTTTCCGGGGTGGTATAAAATACTCACATCATAATCTTTCAGTAGCTCTAATCACCGTCTCTGTCGTAGATTTAACTCTTTCTGCTTGAAGATATATTGGAGGCTTTTGTGATCTGTATAGATATTAACATGTACACCATACAAATAACGTCTCCACATCTTTAGTGCATGGATAACTGCAGCCAGTTCAAGATCATAAGTTGGGTAGTTCTTTTCATGTTTCCGTAACTGTCTTAAAGCATAAGCAATGACTTTACCGTGCTGCATTAATACACATCCTAAACCAAAGCTAGAAGCATCACAATACATAACATAACCATCTGGCCCTTTCGTGAGTGTCAAGATCGGGTGAAGTTAGCCTATCTTTCAATTCCTGAAAACTGTGTTCACAAGCATCATGCCACTGAAATTTTGCTAATTTCTGAGTTAACTTCGCTAATGGTGCTGAGATAGATGAAAACCCTTCTACGAATCTCCTATAGTAACCTGCCAATCCCAGAAAACTATAGACTTCTGTAGGCGTTGTGGGCCTTGGCCAAGTCTTCACAGCCTCAATTTTTTGAGTGTCAACTCGAATGCCATCAGCTGAAATAACATGGCCCAGAAAAGTTACAGAATTTAGCCAGAATTCACATTTCGAAAACTTAGCATACAATTCACGAGTTCGAAGAATCCCAAGGACAATGCGTAAATGGTCTGCATGCTCAGCCTCTGTCCGAGAGTATACCAGAATATCATCAATAAATACGATTACAAATAAATCTAAAAGAGGCCTGAATACATTATTCATCAAATTCATAAATACTGCCGGAGCATTAGTGTTATACCTCGCATTTTGTGCGTATTCGGAAAAATCGGGAATAAGTCGGAATGGTAGGAATTAAGGTTCTAATTGGATTCTACTTGGTGTGCATGTGATGTTTTAGGGGCTATTGACGTGGAAATATTGGAAAAGTCTAAGGGCAAAATTGGAATTTTGGAAAATGGTTTCATGAATTATCAAAAACGTGGAGTAAATAAATTGGGCTTGGAAAATTAGCAAAACAAAATGAATGAAAAATTTGGCCCAACCCAAGGTGGGTGGCCGGCCATGGCTTGGAGAAAAATTAAATCCAAGCCATGTGCATGGTCATGTGACAAGCTAAGAATAAAAGGGGACAAGGTTCAATAATTTTCTAGAGAATTCAAGACAAGGCAAGAAGGAGAAAAACAAGAGAAAAATAAGAGCCAAGCTTAAGGGCCATTCGGCCAAGGAAGTGAGAAACCAACCCTCCAAATCTTGATTCCAAAAATTGTTTTCTTGCTATATTCCTACTAATTCAAGGTCCCTCTACAACGTGGTGCAATTATTTCGGAAGATAACCCGTTGGTTTCGTCATTTGGATGAATTGGTGAAGTGAAGAAACTTGAAGGGGAAGGTAAGAATTCATCCCTTCTATTTATGTTATGAAGGTTTGTTTGTGTTGTAGAATATGTAAATGAGTAGAATATATGAAAATATGGAAGTTGGCATGGTGAATGTGTGTACATGCATGTGGCCGTGTGTGTGCATGGTTGGGTCGGCAAGGTGAGTTGATTTTATATTGTATTCTAGTTGTGATTGTGGTGGAATTCACATTGGAGATGAAAGTTGAATAAATTTGGTTGAAGTTGAAATATTGATGTTTGGCCGTGGCCTATATGTAGGTGAAATGGGGACGAATTCATTTTGTTTAACATGTTAGTCGCGTTGTGGTGATCATTATAATGTAAATGAAGCATTTATGGGTTAAGTTGGTATGAAAATGGAATGTGGAGAATTATGTCGTATTAGTGTGATTCTATGATATTAAGATAGTGAAGTGTTCAAGTATAGATTATTGTTATTGGTGATGAATTAGTGAGTAGAAAACGTGTTGAGATGATTTTGTTGCATAAATAAGAATTTTGGATAGAATATGGAATTGTTGAATATCGGATGTAAGGCTTGAAATGCTTTTGGTTTGTGTTTGAAGGATCTCAAATTAGTGTGTGAATAGGGAAATATTGATGTGGATTTGGAAATATGAAGTCGAAATGGAAACTATTGCATTATGTCGGAAAGTTGATTAGTTGTGTTACATTGTGATTTGTAGTGATTGTTGTTGTTGTTGGTGTTGTTATTGGGTTGTTGTTAATTGTTTTGAGCCGAGTTGTACTCTCGGGGTATCATATTTATAGGGGAGGTGCTGCCGAAATTTCGGCAGACAAGTAGTAAACCAAGATTGGAATTTTAAGTCCCATGAATAGTAAGCGGCAAAAGTGACCATTGCGAGATTTTTGACGAAGAGAAACGAGATTGGAGTTTTGGCAAGCGTAAGGGGCAAGAAAGGTATGTAAAGCTTTTTATTTCCTTTTCATGGCACGACTTAGGTGCGTTAGTTTCGGATTCGGCCCTTGGATTCGCTCCTATCTCTCGGAATCTACATCTAAAATTGAGCCTTCTTCATTCAATGGAATTGAACCCAATTAGGTCACATTTGACTAGATTGATTTTAGGCATCTAGAATTTGTACAAATCTAATCCGATCATTCTAAAACACTTACTAATGATGTTATGAAGTTCAACGAGCGTGATTTAAGTACGCCACCTCATTTGACCCGAGGTGGACCCGTTATTCCCGAACCCACCTCTATTGTGTTAATGACTTGTTATCGAGCAGTATTTAAAAGAAATGTTTTGGTTGCTCCTCAAATTCCTAAATGTCAGCTGTTTGAAATATTTCATTAAGTCCTATGAAACGTTTTGATATGTACCCTGACTCCGAATGTTCTGTCCTGACATAATCCGCCGTGATGTCCGAAAGGTATGTACTATGACTCGATCCCGATTTCATTGATTCGATTTGTTATTCGATATGCCTCATCGAGTCTTTGGAGATATATATGTTATTTTTATTGCATTTAGTTTCTCACTACTCCACTCGTGGATGCCTCAATGCTTCCTTCACTGAGCCCGGGCCAGGATTTGTTATCAAGCGCTTTCCTCTGCATTGTTCGCCGTGCCTCGGTGTGAGGGGGCAGGTATGACATGTACATGGGTCCGAAGTATGATGTGCCATGTACATATATTTTGATATCTGATGATGTGATGTGATATGGCCATTTGGTATGCTATGATGTGTTTCGGAGATATTCCCTACTCTGAAGTATGATGTGTTATGGCGCCGGTGAAGGGGGCGCCTCTGTTCTGTTCACCGAGTCCCATAGCGGGGCCGGTTTTGGCATATGTTTTCTGCATGCATTACGTATGATTTCTGATATGCATTTTTGATTACCGATGCATCTCATTTGTTTTCCGCGCATTCTCGTTCTGATTTTAGTTTTATTTATTACAGTCTCTGCTTTACATATTCAGTACATTTTCTTGTACCCCCCTTTCTTCGGCTGCATTTCGTGCCACGCAGGTACAGACGTTGATTTGCTGATCCGCTCGCCTAGGTTATCTGCTCAGCTATTTGAAGTGCTCCTTTGTCCGGAGCCCATAATTTGGTATAGACTTTTCTATTTCATATGTACGTATTTATTCTGGGTACGACGGGGCCCTGTCCCATCATATGATTATGTTTGGTTCTGTAGAGGTCTGTAGACACGCAGTGTGGGTTCTGTATATGCTTGTAAGCTTTGCATACGCTTAGAGCTTATCTATGTTTTGTGACGGCCTTATCGGCCTTCGTGCGTCATGCCCACTCGATTTGTTAAATTATTGTTTGTTTATCTTTAATATTTTGCTAGTTTAGGATAAGATGGCCTATCTTTTCGAAAGTTTTTTTTGGGAATATCTTCTCTTTTTCTTATGATAACCTAACCTTGATCTTTTTTGGAA
>NC_081347.1:34778193-34875354 GCF_029784015.1 Lycium ferocissimum | reverse complement strand
TTCCCCCAGGATATCCATTCCATTTTGGAGTGCTCTTTTTTTTTGGGAGCCTAGTTTTTTTGGCATCCTTTTGTTGTACATAGTGTCTATCCGGGGAGGGGGGGGCCCCGCCCGTCATGATCCCTTGCCCTTTTAAAGGTCCGTAGACATATGTATGGGTTTGTATATAGTTACCGATCGCCCGTCCGTATGATTTATGTTTGGGACGTCCCCATTCGTAGGCGCCCTTATCGTGCCTGCGTATATATATATATATATGTTTGACGTTATAGAAAGTAAATTGTCATTACGTAGATATAAACATATATGTTTTGGGAGTCGTGTGTTATGGTAGCCTTGTTGGCTCGTGTATGGCGGGGATGTTCCCTTATATTATGATAGCCTTGCCGCTTATGTACTATGATATCCGTTGAAAGTCAGTAACTCCCCAGAGACAAAGGGTTGCCATGATACGTCTATATAATGCGACGCTTTTGAGACGACGTCTTGCCTTTTTATTTATATGTTCCTTATTATGCTAGTTGTGGATGATTGTAGTTAACAGGTGTATACGAGTGTCCAGCTCGGGCACTAGTCACGGCCTACGGGGTTGGGTCGTGACAGTTGGTGCTATCTAGAGTGTAATTAGGAGGTCTTGGTTATTGAAGAATCTTGGTTGTCTAATTGTGCCTATTTTTTTGTCAATCTACCTATCTTTCTTTTCCTTTTGTTTATCTTCTTAATTTCTCATTTTCGCGTATCTATTATTGTATCAATTGGTATCATAGCTTAGGCTAGAGTGTTGTTTCTACAATCCTCAATCCTAAGTTCAGATTTTGAAAATCTCAAAAAAAAATCAAAAAGCTGAAAATTACAAAAAAAAAAAAATCAAAAATTTGTATTGTTGTTGTGATTTGAGTGGTTTTGTTGATATATTTGAGTTCCTAGAGGTCAAATCTACTTGGATCCGAAGTTTGAAGGTGTTTGGGCAAGTTTTGAGAAAATCACCATTGACGACCTTCAAGCTTTTGAAGAACACAAAGTGGGTCTTGATGAATTATGGTGCAATTGATTTCAATTTGGAGTGGGATTTATTCTCTAGGTTGAGGGGAAGCTAGATCCAAAATTTGGGATCAATTGGAGTTGAAATTGAAGGGGTTAAAAATTTGAATTATTCTTGGTGTTCATAAGGATCTTCATATATTCATCTTGATGAAGAAGTCAAAAAGGGGTGTTGATCCAAAAGTTTTCATCCAAACTTGTGAAAAGGTGTTATAAGACCCAAAAGAGGAAGTTACTAGGTTAAGTGGGCCCAAGGAAATCTCAAAATTCAGAAAAGTTGCACAAAAATCGAAGAGGAATAAAAAAAATTCGGTAACTCACTGTCACAACTTTCGACTAAGATGCGGGTCGCATTACACATTTGCGGGACCTCACACCATGCAAGACGTTACCTACGCATGTCCTCTACACCACCAGCGGTGGGCCGTAAGTTGATATTGGTGGGCGCATGTTGCACCTGCGAAGCTACAGTTGGTTCGCAGATTGTGCCGGGAAAAGTGAAAATCAGGTTTTTGATTCAATTCTCATTCCATTTCAATTTCTTCTCATTTCTTTGATTCTCCTAGCTAATTAACACTAGTAATTGACCTTACTTAGTTGTTGATTAGTTCTTGAGTCCTTAATTTCCTTCGTGCCAATTCTTTTTAGGCTTTTCTCATTTTAATATCGTTGAATCTTCTTGGCTCAAGTCCTTTTGCTTTATCGAGTCGTCCGTTCTTCTTGAGTCAACAAGAATCCATTCCGATCTCGAGTAGCAATTGTGCACCTTGCAAACAACCGAATCCAATCGAGAATTAACATCGGCCAATCCATTTGAGTGCTAAAAGGCAAGAGTGTGTGAGTTCATTTGAGTGGCGCTAGCCGAGCACAAACGAGTGTAAACACGAGTGTGGTGAGGTTTATTTACTACTAACGTGTATGCTAAGTGTTCTTTGCAGGTACTTCTCCATGGATTCTGATTCATGTGGTGGCGATTATGATTGTTATGACGATGGTCGTTATAGTTACGAAGGGGAATATGAGGGCTATATGGGGAATGATGATCATGAGCAAGTTCGAGGAGAGAATTACCATTTTGAAGGAGAATATGAAGAAAGTGGTACTCATGTGTCTCATGAGGAAGATGGGGATGAAAAAGAACCTTGTTATGATTCGTATGGTGAAGCTAATGAAGCTGAAATTTCTTGTACGAAACATCATGAAGATGAAGACGACTCAAGATATTACTCTCCTTTACACGTATCTTGTAGGTCTTATGGGGGAAGTCCTTATACAAATAGGACTTGTGAAAGGTATGGTTATGAAGATAGTGGGAGTGCGAATGTTGACTATGGAAAGTCTTCTAGTAGACATGCCTATGCTACGCCTTGTAGTACTTCCTATACGAAGCAAACTAGCATGAGTGGGAATTTGAGTACTAGTTGGAGTCGTCCTATGCTAAAGAAGGTGGTTCCAAAGAGGCGATTCATAGAGATCAAAGTGAACCTGTGTGGTAGAGAGGGAATTCTTGTGCTTGATAATGATTGTTACACCAACTTCATCACCCCTCGTGCGGTTGAAGAGTTGAGGTTACCTCGTGTGATTAGGCGAAATCCTTATTATGACGAGAAAGGGTATTGGGTTGATAGGAGAATGATGGTATTCATTTCACTTGGTGAGTACCAAGAGGAAGTTTGGTGTGATGTGCTTCCAATGGATACTTGTCACGACCCAACCCCGTAGGCCGTGACTAGTGCCCGAGCTGGACACTCGTATACACCTGTTATCTATAGCCATATACTACTAGCATGAACGAACCGATATGAGTATAAAGACAAGACGTACGCATATCAAAGCTACCTAGCTCCCGAAGAGTTACAACCTTTAACGCTAATACCGCACAAAAGTTGGCAAGGAGTATATATATATATAGGGAAACGTCCCAACAAAACATAAGCCGAGAAGGCTACCTTCATACACACCGCCATAATAAACATATATCTACGCGAGCGCAAGGCTGCCACTACAAACGGTACGCCCAAACACAAGTCATGTCCACACAACAAAACATCAACTACACATAGACCCACACACATGTGACCACGGACCTCTAAGAGTGACAATGACATCATATGACACGAGACAGGCCCCGTCGTACCTCGAGCGACAACATATGAGCATATCAAAAGGCTATACCACGAAACTATGCTCCGAACAAAGGGGAGCACATCGAAATAGCCGAGTAGATATCTGGCCGGCGGATCTCCGAAACGAGCGTCCGCTTTGCGGGTATGAAACGCAGCCCCCCCGAAGAAAGGGGGGTCAGTACGGAATATGTACTGAGCATGTAAAGCATGGCAAACAGAAAACGCGGTCGTAACCGAAGTAAGGAGTACAGAAAGTGGGCATAATAACCAGAATACCAACATACTTACTCCTAAAATACAAATATGCATATCAATGTCATGTATCATATCTGGTCCACAATGGAACTGAGTGACATAAGCGAATAATCATCATGTTCATACCGTAACACATCATAATATCATAACTTGCCATATGAGGCGACATTAACCGATGGGATTCGCCAAACCAATGTGGGACGGATCGCCTAAACCAATGTGGAATTTTGCCTCATCATTGGGTTTGCCCCACCATCGGGTTTGCCCCCACCACCGGGTTTGCCCCACCATTGGGTTTGCCCCACCACCGCCTCCGATGCCAACTCGACCACACTCCATAATACATATGTGTGTCATATAACGTGTCCGGCCACTTTAATGAGGGACTCCTGTGAATAATATAGTAAGCATGAGCGGGGATAATACAACCACGTAAATGCAATTTATCTTTTTGAGACTCGACGGATAGTAAACTTAACCTCTCGAACCTGGGACAATAATCACATTAAGTTCTTCCTAATTACCATCATAGACTATATTAAGGGACGTTTCGATTCATATACATGTATCACCCTAGCATGTCACATCTTATGACAACGATCAGCATACCTATGCAATTCCTTTTAAGAATAAGAACTTCCAGACATCACATACTAGTCAATTATGTAATAAATAACGAAACCATAACTTGATTATACCAATAGTCTCAACATTAAGAACGAATAACAATCATATGTCATACTAGGAGTTAGAGAGTGGAGTTACCCCGAGGCTTGGATTATATCATACTTACTTCTAGACATGTCAAAAAGAAAGAATGGATAACTTTACATACCTTTAGCGTTTAGTCGTATTATAACTTGTACTTGCTGTCCAATAGCACTTATCCTATATCAAGATATCAAAAGCTACAATTAGTCTACAAAGGAATTTAATACGCATTCCGACGCTCACAATCCCTTTCAAACATTTAGACGACGTTTCGTTCGCATTCAAACCAACTAGTGCTACAAGCTAACATTGCTAATCATTCTTTCTTATATCACCCCAAACTTGTTTAATATGACTTAGGACTTGGGACAGCTTGTATATCATTCTATTCAGTTCCAACTCACGGCCAAACAGCCCATACAACAATACCATTTCACTTTTACTACATGTTCATCACAACATTCGAAGAACATTACTTCACTTCTAGTACCCAAAACAACAACCCACGGTTTTGGACTGCCTATACACCTCAACATAATTTGTTTCATTAACACCTTAATTCACATATTCAACATACATGCAATATACCACAATGTGCATAACAACAACAATCAAAACTTGGCACAAAACGAATGTCCCATAAACTCCCCCAAAAACGGCCCCACACGGCTTCAATGCCATCCCTACAACTCCATGATTTTCACTCATTTATCCATACTACAACACCTTCAATCCACTTCCAATACATGCAAGAAAACCAAACATAATTCCATCCAAGTCTACCACACACGGCTCATTTAAACTTTAAGAAAAACAGCCCAATATCAACATGCAACATCATACTAAATCCTACAATCTTTGTTCATTTACATATGTTGACACACACTCAATTCATCAACAATACATGTAAAATAAAACCAAGCATGGCTTCACCTAAGCTCACGGTCATCTCAACTTCAACCACAACAACAATCCAACAATAAAATCACAAATTATATATTCAAACCATCACACAACACATGGAAAAATGATCATCCTTACCTTCAATCTTGTTCTTCAATCTTGGCGAACCTCAATGTTTTTGACATGCTACACCTCCTTGCTTCCTTCTAACAACTACTACACGTTCATATGCACTTGGTAAGGAGTTGAATTAATGGAGAAAACTGAAATTTGGGATCAACATCATCTCACCATTCTCTAGCTTCTAGCCGAGAGCTTCTCTTTCTAACTCTAAGTTTCTTAACTTTTCAAATGTTGAAATGAGAGTTTAGTTGATTTATGAATCAGCAACTTCCCTTTTATATGCAATCCACAAGGTGGACATGTGTCCCACCCAAGCCTTTGGCCAATAAGAATTGGCCAATTCACAAGTGGGGACCCACACGGCCACTTAGGCCCACTAATGATGTAATTAAGTTCTTAATCTCACTTAGTCCTCCAATCTTGGTCAATTAATCCTTATTCTCCAATATTGTTCTTATACCAAACGAAATCCATAGGCAATCTTGTGCATCGAAACGAAATCGAGGAGGGTGAAAACCCACGGAACCCTAAAATAGTTTTGTCCGAAACTTCGAGGCACTTAGCTTTATAATGTACCAATGTAAAGATACGGACATAACAATACTTCGTCACGTATGTTTAGGTGGCCCTTGGTTTCAAAGGCATGAGATCCCATATGAGCAAGAGTGGAATAAGTATATCGTGGATGAAAAGAGGAAACCTCTATTTCCATACGTACTTCATAGAATGAGTCCAAGTGCAAAAGTGAGATACCCATGTGAAATGGCCTACCTTGACTAGGGAAGCTAGTGGAGAAGAATATGAGAAATAGGAATCCATAATAGATGAAATCTTCGCTAGCTACAACTATTCACAAGAAATGAGGATGGACTTAACCGTTCAAACTTTTGACTCAAAGCTTGTAAAATATTGGGAGTATGTGAAATGTTGTGGGAGACAAGTGAAGAGTCCAATCAAGACTTGGGAGGATATGAAAAGGATATTGAGAGGCCAATATCCCAAGCCCTATGTGAGAAGAAATGAATCTTTGAAGGGTATCTTTTTTGAGAGAACTCCATGCTTGAAGGCAAGGACGGCGGCCCCAACCATTCCTTCCATTGGTCAAAGGAGCTTACATGAAAATCAAGGTAAGATCACTTATCCTTATACTCCTACATATTTGTGTGATTTTAATGTTAAGTCAAGTATGAAAGTTAGTCTACCTTGCGTTAAACCTAATGCTTAGTCTACCTTGCGTTAAACCTAATGCTTCTTTGTCGTGTATTAGTAATGCCATTGTTGAAAGTGTTCCCATACTAGTTGATCCTATTGATGACCGAATTGATCCTTCTTGTAAGGTTGATTTGTGTCCACCTAGTGTTGACACTTGTGCTTTGAATGATAGGGCATTATCGAATGAAGGTGCTCAAACACTAGTTGATCATCCGTTAGATGACCAAATTGATTCTTCTTGTAAGATCGATTTGTGTCCACCTAGTGTTGACACTTGTGAATTGAATGGTAGTATAATGTCATGTGGTCATCATGTTAGTAATTCTTGCGAGTTTGACATACTACCAACTCGTGTTGAAACTTTTGTTGATCGGCCTTGTTTAATGATAATTCACTACTTCGAGGATCTTTGTGATGTGTTTAATGTACCTCTAGTTAGTGATGATGTTGATATAGTTGGTCAATTGAAAGAATGTGACATCTCACCCTTGTTTGATCCATGTCAAAATGAGTCTCTTGATCGTACTTTAGTGTCACGTGATAAGACTCCAATTTGTAGTAGTGTGTGTCATGTAGATAGTCATGTGAGCGAAAATGCATCAAAGATTTACATTGGTTCTTTTCGAGAGTGAAATGACATGCTTTGACTCCTCATTGTTCATGGATTACTCTTGTAAAGGATAATGTTTTATTTGAGGATGACATGACTATTGAGAGTGAAGTACCTAGTGGGATGTTTTGTAATGTTGAAAGTGTGGCCACTTTTGCTGACTACATGGTATTTCAAAATCTACTATGGGCTGATAACTCTCTTCTTCCCTATGATGGAGATCCTCCCTTGAGGAATTGTGATCCACTTATTGGGAGGGGAAGTGTTCAAAAGAAAGGTGAAACTTGTCTGCAAATTGCTAATTCTTCCTTGGGTGTTCCGAATAGTAGTAGTATGATTGACCATGCATTTGAGTTCAATAGTGAAACTACATTTGAGGACACCCTAGATGAAGATATTTTGCGTGACACCTTTCTTTATTACTTGTTTGCATATGATGACATTCTTGAGCATATAGGGAGTGCATCTTATGTGGGAGAAGGTTCTTATGATCTAGCCGATTGTTTTCTTGACCATAGTAGATCGATGTTCGTTCCCTTTGATTCGGGTGACACCTTGTGTGATTTGAGAGCACTATCTTGGGGGAGTCCTTGTTTGAAAAGTTAGAGTGTTCTTGTTTGGACATTATGCTACATGTCAAATAGAACCAATGTCGAGTTGCATACTTCGTATTTTGAATCTATTGGCTTTATTACTCTATCCTTATGTCATGAACCTTAGAGGAATCAACTTCTTGATACCTCATGTGTGCAAATGTTAGTCATGATTGACATAGATGTGTGGTTGTACCACAAGTTTGTTCATCCTTGGCACAAATATGTGATTATTATGTTGTGTGCTAACCCTCAATCCTTGAGGAGTATGTTTTCGTATATGAAGCCTTGGGTTTTGCTAGGTTCAGATTCGACGACGAATCCTTTTGAAGAAGGGAAGGATGATATGATCCTACTTGGCATACTTCACTTCAAGACATCCACCCAAGGCCAAGTCATGAAACTTCAAACTCTACAAGCGGCGTGGATGACAAGGATGGTATGGAAGGCCTTTGGAGGCTCCTATAAGCCACACAAGATGTCTTATCATGTGTGGAAGGTTTCTTGGGAGTTGATTGAAGAAGAAGCTACTAGAAAGAGGACCAAATGCGCAAAATGGCCATACGTGCAAACAGGAGATTTCTCTCGTAAAATTGGCTACACTTGCAAACTTGGACAAGATCGGGAGTTGGCTATTTGTGCAATGAAGGTTATGCTTGAAAGAAGGCCATGCATGCAAGGTTGATTAGAGGGTCATCTATGCAAGGAGGGGCGTGTTTGGCCATTGAAGGCCAATTCTTGAATTGAAGACTATAATAAGAAGACTAGCCAAACAAGACTCTTACTTCATTAAGGGTAGCATTGTAATTGCCTATTAGTCTTCTTTATTTAGCTTGTATATATAGGTTGTTTTTCATTTTATTACTTGGATTTTGATGAATTGATGAATATTTGAGTTTTTTAGGGTTATCTCTAAAGAGATAAACTTGTGAGAGGCCTTTGGCAGGCTCTTGTTAATTATTGATTGTGAGAGGATTAGTTGCTTGGGAATTAAATTCCCTTGAGGTCATCCTAAGAGGTTGGTGCTATCTAGAGTGTAATTAGGAGGTCTTGGTTATTGAAGAACCTTAGTTGCCTAATTGTGCCTATTTTTGTGTCAATCTATCTATCTTTCTTTTCCTTTTGTTTATCTTCTTAATTTCTCATTTTCGCGTATCCGTTATTGTATTAAATAAGTGTTACACCTTGGGAAATTCCCCGTTAGCGTACAGTGAATAGGCCATCAAAGGGTAGAATGTATACGATGTTTTGACGAGCAAGAAATAGCATTTGAGGGTTCTAATTAAGATTTCCAAAGACATTCAAGATAAGGAGAGGAAGTTGTTAAGGAAAGTAAGTCATAGGTCGTGTCGGACATGGTTTACGAGTATCGAGTTAATAATGTTTTGATGATGCTTTGACGAAGAGTTATAACTTCCCTTAGATTGGTATTGAGGTGTTAGATAAGTGTTAAGAAGGTTCCACAAAAATCAGAGATCAAACGAGTCGACGAGAACAAGTCTCGGAAAGTCAAGAACATACGGCCGTGACATATCGGCCGTATAAAATCTACGGACCGTATGTCCAGCCGTAGATTCAGCCCAGAATGGTATGCTCCACTGGACCAAATATACGGTCCAAACATACGGCCAGTGAAAAATATACGGACCGTATGTTGGTCCGTATATTCTGGTCGGGCCTGAACTCAAATAATATAAGGGACCTCTCCTTCATTTCAATTCATTTCATTTTTCATCTCCACAACTCAAGAAGCCTCTAGAACACTCCAAACACTTCATCCATAAGAATACCAAGGAAATTGATGATCAACTTCATCAAACCAACAAGAATCAAGAGTGTGAAACCCATTAAAGTCATCCAAACCAAGAAATCCCAAGAGTGGTGAAATAGGGTTTTGGTGCAAGAGGTGTATTACCATTCAAGGATTATTCCTCCATCATCAAAGGTGAGTTTCATGATCTTTCCATGTTGTTTGAAGTGTTGATAGGTTGAAACACTTGGATTGTAGAAGAGTATAGAAAATGGGTCATAAATGTGTGAATAGTGTCATTGTTGAGTAGTAGTTGGATTGAATCATGAGAATGGATATGTTGAGATTATAAATACGTTATAAATGATATTTAGAACATGGAATAAGTATTGTATGAGAAAGAATGCGATAATGGACTTTAGTCATGATTATGGAGAATTGGAGTGAAATTGTGAAATGTGGGCAATGTAATCAAATGATGCTTATTGTTTATGATATTGTGATTGTTGTTATGAAAGTTGGGATTTGATATGGAATATGGAGGAAAGTAGTATAAACAAAGGAAATGCTGCCCAATTTTCTCTAGCTTTAGTAAGTACGTTCTCATGATTGTTTAGCTAATGTCCATACAAATTCCCTTGAAGGTATAAACGAGTGCATTAAAGGAGAACGAGCAAGCAATAGAATAGTTAAACGACAAAGGTATGTGAGGCTAGTCCTTTCTTTCTAAGGCATGAATTCCCTCCTTTCTAATGAATGTCCTATATTCCGGAAAGCTAAGAGTCTATGTTCATGAATAGCTATATGAAATAAAATATGCATTATGAGTACGTTAATGGTGATGATAAGTTTAAGTCTAAAGAAGCTATAGCCCATGAGATGATGCTATTTATAATCTATTGATGATGATCATTATATATGTTACACCTCGCATTTTTGTACATTCGAATATTCCGAGGTAATGGCGGAAAGCTAAGGACAAGGTTAAACTTTTCTTAGAATGCGTAAGTTGTTTATTCATCCTTTGTATTGGAATGGAGCGTTAAGGATAAATTTGGAATAAGAAAAATTCGGAGGCTAAAGGTGGGGGAAAGTAATTTCATGAAATGGCACAAGTGTATATTATATGTTTGTGGGCTAAATATATGTATGAATGGACAAGCATGACTAAGCCCAATTTGGGTTATGGACCAAAGATGACCAAGCCCAACTAAATTAGTCATCCTTTGGATTTGAAGAAAAATTCTAGAAAATTGAAGAAAAGTGTAGAAAAAGAAAAAAAAAAGAAAGGAGAAGCATGCACATGACCGGCCATGTGCATGCAATTATATATATATATGTGTAAAGTCTTGAAAGGCAAGACAACTTGCCATTTTCATTCTAGAAAAATCAAGAGAAAGAAGAGAAAGAAGAGAAAAGCAATCGGCCATGGCAGCCAAAAATGGTGCCATGGAAGATGATCAAGAAAAATTTGTTCCTTCATGTTTTCCTACTAAGTAGTGGCCCTCGTCGACATGGAGTGGTTGTTGGAAGATGAAAACCATCCTTTCTTGCAAACACCACCTTGGCCGAATGGAAAAGGTGGAAGGAGAAGGTGAGGTTCTATCCTCTTTTGCATGTTTTATGAATGTTTTGGACATGTTGTAATGCATGGAAATGGATGAAAATCATGAAAACATGAATATGGAGGTTGTGGCCGTGTGTGTTTGTTGTGGTGTGGGAAGATTGAATTAGTTTTATGTAGCATGTTGCTTGTTGTTGTAATGGATAGAAAAAGATAAAAATTCATGTAAATAGGTGTGTAGTGTTGTAGCCGTGCATGTGTAGGCTTGGCTTGAATATATGTGGTGTTGAGTAGATGTGGTGAATTGACTTCTATTCAATATTTTGGTTATTGTCGTTATAGATTCTATAATGTAAAACGAGGATTTAATGGTTGGAAAATAAAGTTGTGATGGTTATGGGCTGATTTGGAACGTAATATGATTTGAATATGTTTTCTTGAATTTATGGAAGTAATGTTGTCGATGTATAGAAGTGTGGATGTAGTTTATGAATTTGAAAGAAGGAATTAAGTTGTTATTGTTTTTGTTGAAATTGTAAAGTATTGGATGAAGTAGTATATTGCTTGAATCGTTTGAAAGTCACATGAATTGAATTGTTGGCATGGTTGTTGATATTGTGGCCGAGTTCCATTCTCGGGTTGTTGTTGAATCGGGGCCGAGTTAGAATCTCGGGGATGGCGCCATTTACGGAAATCTTTGCGAAATTTCGTAAGCAAGTGTCGACTCAAGGTTTAACCCCTAAAGGTTCTAATCACTATTTGGTATATGTGACCAATTTGTAGATTTTTTGCGAAATTGGAAGTCAAAACATTTGGAGCGGCGTACAAGGCGGAAAAGGTATGTAAGACTTCGTTTTCCTTCTTTGGCATGTCGTAGACGTAGTAGGCTTGAACACGGGCCTCGGGGATAATTCCTTTCCTAGAAAACCAAGATTGAAAATAGTTACTATTCATTCAGTAGAATTGAACTAGAAATTGTGTGAAATGCTGAAAAAGCTTCCTAAACACCTAGAACTTGTATGAACCACACACCGACTATCCTAAAACCCTCATAAGTAATGACACGAAACGTATTATACGCAAATGGTGTATGCCGCCTCATTTGATCCGAGGTGGGCCCACTATTCCCGAATTCCCTCCTATTGTTCCATTAGGCTTATTTCCGTATTATAGTCAATGAAAGTTCTTGGTTATTATCCCGAACCAAACGATAGTGTTTTAACTAAACCATTGATCCCAAGGCATGATTTTCCTTCCCGGAAGTTTACAAATGTTTTCCAAAATTTTCATTTTCCCCAAAAACCAAGTTTTACAATATTGAAAAGCCTTAAAGACTAAGACAACGATTATGGTTCTATGATGATAATGATGATGCTAGAAATGAGAAAAAGTATGATGGCCGTTTTCCTAAGATTCCAAAGTACACGAAATCTTGTCTTGTGATCCTTTCTACGTTGTTCATGATGTTGCTTTTCATTGATAGTCTCGCCTTAAAATACTCGTTCCTTCGAGGTAAGACAAAGCGATCCCGGTCAATCCATAATGTAATCGGAGGCCACCGACCTTACGTCACTCCGACGACACATGACCTTCCTGGGCTCCCGCGCGTCGTTTATGTGATAATGTATATAATACACGACATTAATGAATATGTGTATATGTCCGTATATGTGGGGAATGGGGAGAACAACGTGTCCCCCGATTCAATTGGCTTATCATCCCGACGCGGGATGCCCGGACGCGGATATGGGAGGGCCGTACGCGCGTCTGTTTGTGTATATATATATATATATATATACTATGATATATTTGGGACCTTGTTGGGGAGGGGGTGGGAGAGCCGATGAACTCGGCGTACGTACGCAAGCAAAAAGTACCGTTTTTACGAAAAGTATCTGTTTTCTATGTACACGAATAAGAAACACCGTTTTCAAAAAAAAAAAGCTAGGCATGCGTGCGCCGCCCCCGGCACGCACATGTACGGTTTCTTTCAACCCATGGTTTCCATACGATATGTCCTATGCGCGAGTTCTATGTACAAATATGTTCCATCTTGCATCGCGGCTTCTATAATCCCATGGTATTGTTGTTCATACTTATGTTCTTACTTGGTATTATTATTCATGTCTTACATACTCAGTACATTGCTCGTGCGACCCCTCTTCTTCGGGGGCTGCGTTCATGCCGCGAGGTACACCGGACGGAATGAAGCTAATATAGAAGAGGTTCCGGCGGAGTTGGCAAGCTCCATTTGCTTTGGAGTGTGGCCTGGTCGAGTACACGCTGCGGTGATTTCGATTACGGGTTAGAGACTTTGCGGACGATGGTCGTGGGTTTCGAGTCGGTTTGTACTACGATACAAGTTTTGTATAGTTACATATTTTATTTGATTCTAAAGCAACAAAAAAAGAATATTTCCGCGACCTTGTTATGTAAACTTGACGTAGAGATTTCAAAAAAAAATTAGTACGTAGAGAAAATGCCGGGTTCGGCTCGCTCGGTTACGGGTCGGAGTGCCCATCACACAGTGAGATCGGGGTGTGACAATATACACTCACCTTATGCTTGTTCCTTCAAGGTGAGGCAGAATTCTTATGAATGCTCTATAATGAAATCGGGGGTCTACGACCTTATGTCACCCCGATAAAATATGATTATCTATGAGTCTCTATGCATGCATTACGATGAGTTATGATAAGTATATTATGATGAGCATACTATGATAGGCATATGATGATATTACACCACGCCTATGAGGCGGGACGGTCAACGAGGGCGAGGGCGGCTATACACACGTGGCCGATGGCATGGGCGGACACATTAGTGGGTGGCATGAGATGGCACCCGGACGCGGGAGGGCACGGATGCGAGCTAATGCTGACGTGATTATCACACCGTGCACTGTAGTGGGCGAAGCTTATACGTTATCGTATATGATATGATGATGAGTATGAGATGACGGCTTGCATCATTTCTTTTATGATTCGATCGACTACGGATTCGGTCTGTCATTTTACGGTGATGTTTCATTATTGCTTATGCCTTACATACTCGGTACAATATTCGTGCGACGTCACTTTTCTTTGGACGCGTGTTCATGCCTGGTAGACGAGGGAGACGGTGCGAATCTGTAGGAGCATCGGCGGTTACGGGGAGCCTCGCTTTATTAGGAGGTGCTGTTGCACGAGCGATATTTTGTGTACATATATTTTGGGTACGACGGTCTGTCCCGTCCATATATCCAGTACTCTAGTAGAGGCTCTTAGATACGCAGTGTAGGTAGTATGGTCTCACAGTTTTCATGTATGTGTACGTATATATATATTACTTTAGTAGCCGAAGGGCTTATGTCTATAAAAGTAAATATGTTTCTAATGATGATAGTTTTCTACGATTATGAGTATATCTTATGAATGAGAGCGGATAGTAGCGAGAATGAGCGATGTTCGGTGGTTAGCCACAGGATACCGTCATGGCCCGTAGTGGGGTCGTGACGGAAAGAGGTATCGAAGCGGTTCGGTCCTAGAAAGTGTCTACGAGCCGTGTCTAGTAGAGTCTTGTTTATGGGGTGTTGCGCGCAACGCTAATAAACAGGAGGCTACAAGGCATTTAGGAAAAATGACCATCTTTCTTCTTATGAGATCGCGCGATAGAGCCGTGCATAAGCTTTCAGTCTCCCTAATAGTGTGTTGTGATTTCAGAAATGCGCGGAAAAGCCAAAAATTTAAAAAGGGCAAGACTTCTATGAAAAGGCGGGCGAAAGAGAGCGCCTATGAATGTAGATGAGGACGAATCACATAACGAGGCTCAAAGTCCGATGCCTCACTACTCACTTTGATACGGAAGAACAAGAAGGGGCTTCGGCTCGCGCTCTATGCCTCCGGTCCTCCTTTGCTACTTCGGGTCAATAAGTGGCCAAGGCCATTCATTTATTGATGCGGTTAGTTGCCGCCGGGCCACGATGGCGAGTGTGTGCCCGAGTGATCGGTCGGCTAGTACTAGAGCCGAGACTTTATGGGTTTAAATCCTCCAAAATTCTTTGGGTCAAAGCGGATGAAGACTCGCAAGGCTTTATTGACGAAATGTTGAGAACATTGCGGATTATTCGTACTTCGAGACCGAATCCGTGGAGTTGGCATCATATAGACTCGAGGATGTGGCGTTTTTTATGGTATAATAATTGGATAGCATCGAGGCAAGCTTGGATAGGAGAATGCGCCTCCTCCCGTTTGGAAAGAATTTGTGGATGCCTTCATTCGCCACTATTTACCACTGAGTGCCCGAGCTAGAACGGATAGATTTTTAAATTTGAAGCAAGGAGATATGAGCGCTCGGGAGTATAACCTTCGATTTAATTCATTGGCTAGATATGTCCCGACGATGGTGGCGGAAACATGGGAGATAGGGTGCATAGATTTGTGAGTGGCTTAGGGCCACATTTGTTTAGATTGTAACGGCTTCATTGCAAGATGGGATGGATATTTCCGCATTCAAGCCCATGCCCAAAATCGAGAAGGACGATAGCAGAAAGGGGTGATCGTGATAGTGATAGAGGGCAAAGCAAAAGGGCCGGATCTGTGGGCACGGTGATTATAGAGGGGGATCGAAAGCGGATCATATTCTAGGCACTTGCGGGGTCGGTCGGTGACTAGTGTACCTCCCCGATTTGCGAATTAGGAGATTTGATCGCTCCTTCCCGTTCGGGACGGGGTCGGAAGTTCGAGGGCCTCGGGTTCGCGGTTTGGGGGAGACTATAGCCGGGAGGAGACCTCCGATACCGCGATGCGATCGGTGCGATGGGTTACCTCCGGCCGATGCCGCCGGGGGTTCGGACGCTTGTTATACTTGTGGTCGGGTAGGGCACATGATGAGGGTGCCGTCGATGAGCGGTAGAGTCGGGACCCCGACCCTACGGGATCGGCGAGTGGTTCTTGTCGGTGCGTCGGTGGGGGCGGGCCTCACAGATTCCCGCGGGCGGGGGGAAGATGTCCTCTTCGGGTGCCCGCTCGGCCACGCTTGTATGCTTTGGCGGACGACGAGGATCTCGAGTCATCCCCGAGATGTGGTTACGGGTACATTGTCCATATTTTCCCATGATGTGTATGCATTGATGAATCCAGGGTTCCATATTATCATATATTACTCCATATGTTGCTAGTATTGGGTGAAACCGAGCCAATTAAACCTTTTAAGGTATCTACTACGGTTGGTGATCCCGTGATGGCTAGAAGAGTATAAAAGGTGTGTGATTGTGATATGTGACCGACCAAACTAAAGATGATTTAGTTGAGCTGAAAATACTGTCGATTTTGATGTGATTATGGGTATGGATTGGTTGGCTTCCTTATGTTATGCTAATGTTGATTCTTAGGAATGAAATTAGTTCAATTTCAATTTCCGGGAAAGCCGTACTTGAATGGAAGGGTAATACGGCAACTCCGAGAGGTAGGTTTATTTCCAACCTTAAAGCGAAAAGATGATAGTCAAGGGATATATTTATCATTTTAGTTCGAGTTAAGCTGACACGAGAAGCGAGAGTCGCCCGACTTTCAATCGTCATTAGGTAGTGAATGAATTCCGGATGTATTTCCAAATAAACTTCCAGGCCTTCTTCCAGAAAGAGAAATTAACTTTGCCATCGATGTGTTGCCGGATACCAAGCCCATTTTTATTCCCCGCTTCTCGAATGGCTCAGGCAAAATTGAAAGAATTTAAGGCGCAGTTAAAAGATTTGCTTGAGAAGGGTTTATTAGACCCGATTCATCACCGTGGGGAGCACCGGTCTTATTTATGAGAAAGAAAGATGGCTTCCCTACGAATGTGTATTGACTATAGGCAATTTTGAATAAAGTGACGATAAAGAATAGATATCCTCTTAGAAATTGATGATTTATTTGATCGGCTACGGGGTGCAAGTGGTTTTCCAAAATAGATTTGAGGTCGGGTTATTATCAAGTGAGAGTTAGTGAAGAAGATATTCCCAAGGCAGCATTTAGGATGAGATATGGCCATTATGAATTAGAGAGTGATGTCATTTGGGCTAACTAATGCTCCCGGCGGTGTTCATGAATTTAATGAATAATGTATTCAGGCCTCTCTTGGATCTTGTTCATGATAGTATTCATTGACGATATTCGGTGTATTCTCGCACAAAATCAGAACATGCAGATCATTTACGTATTGTTCTTGGGATTCTTCGGACTCGAGAATTGTATGCGACATTTTCAAAGTGGGAGTTTTGGCTGAATTCTGTGACATTCTTGGGTCATGTTATTTCAGACGATGGCATTCAAGTTGACACTCAGAAGATTGAAGCTGTGAAGACTTGGCCAAGGCCTACGACACCTACAGAAGTTCGTAGTTTTCTGGGATTGGCAGGTTATTATAGACGGTTTGTAGAAGGCTTTTCATCTATTTCAGCCCCATTGACGAAGCTAACCCAAAAGTCAGCAAAATTTCAGTGGAATAATGCTTGTGAACGCAGCTTCCAAGAATTGAAGGACAGGTTAACTTCAGCACCGATTTTGGCACTTCCAGAAGGGCCAAATGGCTATGTTGTGTATTGTGATGCTTCCGGTGTTGGGCTAGGATGTGTATTAATGCAGCATGGAAAAGTCATTGCTTATGCATCGAGACAGTTGCGGAAACATGAGAAGAACTACCCAACTCACGATCTTGAATTGGCTGCAGTTATTCATGCATTAAAAATGTGGAGACATTACTTGTATGGTGTGCATGTTGATATCTATACAGATCACAAGAGTCTCTAATATATTTTCAAACAGAAGGAGTTGAATCTGCGACAGAGGCGGTGGTTAGAATTATTGAAGGATTATGATGTGAATATTTTATACCACCCCGGGAAAGCAAATGTGGTAGCCGATGCGCTTAGCCACCGATCAATGGGTAGCTTATATGAAGTTCCTTCGAAGAAGAAAGAGTTGCCTTATGAGCTCCACCAATTAGCTAATCTTGGAGTACGTATAATTGATTCAGGTGGTGCAGGAATTAGTGTTAATAATCCCACAGTTTCGTCCTTGGATATGGAAGTAAAAGAACGGCAATATGAAGATCCTCAGTTGAGCCACTATAGAGATACATGTCATGCCAAAGAGAAGTCTTCATTTGAAACTTCTATAGATGGGATTCTTAGATACTGAGGCAGGCTATGTGTGCCGAATGTTGCAGAATTACGTCGTCGGATTCTAGAAGAAGCCCATTATTCTTGGTATTCTATTCATCCAGGAGCAACAAAAATGTATCATGATCTCAAGATGATATATTGGTGGGATGGCATGAAAAGAGACATAGCAGAATTTGTAGCCCAATGTCCAAATTGCCAGCAAGTGAAGATAGAACACCAAAAGCCAGGGGGACTATTGCAAGCAATGGAAATTCCTACTTGGAAATGGGAAGTGATCAGCATGGATTTTATTGTAGGACTACCCCGTTCCTGAGGCAAGTTGATTCCATATGGGTGATTGTGGATAGATTGACGAAAGCAGCTTATTTCCTTCTAGTCAGAATCACATATTCAGCAGAAGATTATGCCAGGTTGTATCTCAAGGAGATTGTGCAACTTCATGGTATTCCGATATCCATTATCACAGATAGAGGAGCGCAGTTTACAGCCAAGTTCTGGAAATCTTTTCAAGAAGGCCTAGGTACTCAAGTCAAGCTCAGCACAGCATTTTACCCGCAGACTGATGGACAAGTTGAACGTACCATACAGACCTTGGAGGATACTCTAAGGGCATGTGTTTTAGATTTTGGTGGTAGTTGGGATGACCACTTACCCCTTATCGAGTTTGCATACAACAACAGCTATCATTCCAGTATCCAAATGGCTCCGTATGAAGCTTTGTATGGAAGGAAGTGCAGATCTCCAATTGGATGGTTTGAAGTTGGAGAAGTGCAATTAATAGGCCCTGAGTTGATTCAACAAGCAGTAGAAAAAGTCAAGGTGATCCGAGATCGATTGTTGACAGCCCAAAGTCGCCAAAAATCTTATGCGGACAATTGCCTAAGAGACTTGGAATTTCAAGTTGATGATTGGGTATTTCTGAAAGTGTCGCCAATGAAAGGGGTGATGAGATTTGGTAAGAAAGGGAAGCTAAACCCTCGCTACATTGGACCCTATAAGATTATCCGCAAGGTGGGTCAAGTAGCTTATGAATTGGACTTGCCTTCAGAACTTAAATTAGTCCATCCAGTTTTCCATGTCTCAATGCTCTGCAAGTGTGTTGGAGATCCTACAAAGATTGTGCCAGTAGATGATGTCCAAGTGACAGAAAAGCTAGTCTATGAAGAAGTGCCCATTGCCATATTAGACAGGCAAGTACGAAGACTTCGGAATAAGGAAGTGGCTTCAGTTAAAGTCTTGTGGCGAAATAACAACAGAGAAGAGATGACTTGGGAAGTGGAAGAGAAGATGAAATCCACGTATCCGCATCTATTTTAGCTTTCGGAAAAGATTTATGATGAGACATCGAGATTATGAGGTATGTATATTCTTCTTTTATACATATGGGTCGTGTGTGACCAACTTATATTGTTATTGTGTTATGGCCCTGTGAGGAAATGTTATTATGAGTTGTTGTGATAGGATGATAGTGCCATATTACAGGGGAGACTCTGGTAAAATTTTTATAGAATTCCCGATGACTTAACATTCGGGGACGAATGTTCTTAAGGGGGGGAGAATGTTACACCTCGAAAAATTTCCGTTAGCGTACAGTGAATAGACTAACGAAGGGAATGATGTATACGATGTTTGGATAAGTAAGAAATAGTCTTTAATGGTCCTAATTAAGATTTCCAAAGACATTCGAGTTAAGGAAAGAAAGTTGTTAAGGAAAGCGAGTTATAAGTTGTGTGTCGGGCAAAATTACGAGTATCGAGTTAATGATGTTTTAAGTATGCTTTGAGGAAGAGTTATAACGTCCTTTAGGTTGGTATTGAGGTGTTAAACAAGTGTTAGGAAGGTTCCATAAGGATTGGAGATCAAACGAGACGACGGGAACAACTTCGGTGAAACTGTGAGTTTCACGACCATGTTCCACGGACCATAGAATGTTCCACGGACCGTGGAAGGGTCCGTGGAAGTCCCGAAAAATGATGGATGGCTGGTGTGAACCACGACCAGAACCACGGCCAACATAATGTTCCACGGACCGTGGAAGAGTCCGTGGAAGTCTGACGAATTGGACAAGTTACGATTATATAAGTTTGTTCCCACTTCATTTATTTCATTTCACACTTCTTCAACCTCCCAAGACCTCTAGAACCTTCCATATATTTCATCCATAAGAAAACAAAGGAAATCAAAGATCAATAACAAGAATTGAAGTGAATCAAGTGTATGAAATTCATCGAAGTCATCCAAGTTAAGAGATCCCAAGAAAGGTGAAATAGGGTTTTGGTGCTAGAAGGATACTTCCACTCAAGACTTGTTTCTATGCTATCTAAGGTAAGTTTCGTGGTATTTTCATGATGTCGGGAGTATTGATAAGTTGAAACACTTGGATGGTAGAAGAGTATAGAAAATGGGTCATAAATGGGTGAATAGTGTCATTATTGAGTAGTAGTTGGAATGAATCATGAAAATGGATATGTTGAGATTATAAATACGTCATAAATGACATTTAGAACATAAAATAAGTATGGTATGAGAAAGAACTCGATAGTGAACCTTGATCATGATTATGGAGAATTTGGAGTGAAATTGTGAAATGTGAATAATGTAAATGAATGACGATTGTCGTTTATGATATTGTGATTGTTGTTATGAATGGTTGGGAGTTGATATGGAATATGGAGGAAGTCATATAAACAAAGGAAACGCTGCCCAATTTTCTCTAGCTTTAAGAAGCACGTTCTTACAATTGTGTAGCTAATATCGATACGAATTCTCTTGAAGGTAAAACGTGTGCATTAAAGGAGAACAAGCAAGTGAGAGATTAGTTAAACGACAAAGGTATGTAAGGCTTAACCTTTCTTCCTAAGGCATGAATCCTATGCATGATTTTCCTCCCTTTCATGAAATTCCTATATTCCGAAAGACGAAGAGCCTATGTTCATGAATAGTCATATGAGATAAGAAATACGCTATGAGTACGATAATGATAATGATGTTGACTATGACCCATTGATGCTTTCCCTATGTGTACTCACCTTAAAATGTTAGTCCCTCCAAGGTGAGATATAACGCTTATGATTACTCCATAACGCAATCGGGGGTCCATGACCTTATGTCACCCCGACACAGCTATAGTTGCCCTCAAAGTTCTAATGTATGTCTTGATGATAAATGTATAATGATATTAAATTATGACAGAGCCATGATATGTCTATGAGATAAATAGTGATGACAAGTATACGATATGTATGACGATGTGATTCCACCGCGCCTAATTGGCCGGACATGTCACCGCTAAGGCGAGCTGCTTGAGATTCCACCATGCCTAATTTGTCACGACCCAGCCCCGTAGGCCGCGACTAGCGCCCGAACTGGGCACCCTTACGTACCAGAAGTCAAAACGGTAACTCAAATATTTAGAAAAATTTGGGCGAGTTTCTCTACTTTTCTTACTAACCAAAAATTAACACCGCATTCGTAAAAATACCGACCAAAGGCCACACGGGGCCAACATATTTATATACACACGTATAGGCGAGCGTAAGGCCGGCCGCGGTGGATAACCGCCCAAACGCATAATACATACACAGACTGTACAGATAGGACCATAACCCACTCTTTATGTCTACAGGCCTCTAATATACAGAACAGAATCAGAAGACGGGACAGGGCCCCGCCGTACCCAAATAAGCACATGAACAGAGTGTATGACAACAAAAGTATATATACCAAAAGTGTAAGCTCGGATCGGGGAGCGACTCCAAATAGCGAACGATATCCTACGGCGGTGGCGTATCACGCGGTGCGTCCGTACCGCGGGCATGTAGCGCGACCCCCGAAGAACAGGGGGTCGCACGGAAAATGTACCGAGTATGCAAAGCGAGAAAGATATCAAGTATAATCGGAATCAAAGACGAGTACGTAAATATAGCGGACGGAGCTATGGCCAGAATCTGAAGCATAAAAAGTAGTACCTTATCCGAGACCACAGTGAACATAATACATATCAGATCATATAATGTCATGCAACATGTATCGTGTCCCGGCCCTTTGGTAAGGGACTCGGTAAATGAAATCATGCGTACAAAATCATATATCATGTGTGCAAATGACGTGTCCCGGCCCTTTGATAAGGGACTCGGTAATATGGAATCATATACATCAAAATCATATGTCATGTATACATAACGTGTCCCGGCCCTCTACTGCGGGTCTCGGTGAATGATAGTCATGTGCCATCCTGGCCACCATCCCCGTATCATCATATCATAATCATATACAAATAACGTGTCCCGGCCCGCAAGTACGAGGGACTCGGTGAATAATACAGAGAAGTGCGCACGAGAACATGTCCTGGCCCGGGCTCAGTGAAAAGACATATCATAGCTTGCACGAACGGAGTAGTGCGAAAACATATATATAAGTCCAGACTCAACGGACAATCACATAAATAGTCATAATACGTACCTTTCGGATGCCATGACGAATTATGTCAAATCAGAGTTTTTGAGACTTTTCGTACGTAGCAAATATATCATGGGGCTTACAAAAGATTCAGAATGATCGTTCTTAAGCAAACGGAACAATACAAATGACATATCATTTCAAGGAAATCGGACGATACTCGTATAGGTATATGTATGCCCTTTTTGGGGTGGCACGATTGCTTACTTCGAGCGTATTTTTAGGATCATAATTCATGTCAAGACATATCATAAACTCATCATATTCATTGTTCGACAACGGTACAAACATCAAAGATTTCTTCAAACTTTGTATAGAAATAAATAAATTAAATCATAATAAGAGGTCTCGGATTCTATGGGCTCGCCTCGGGTCAAATCGAGGCGGCGGACATAAATTATGGATCATAGACTTTATAACGATCATTTAAAAGTGTCTGGGACAATCCAGGTCCATTGGGAAGGTTTCGTACATATAATTCATTTTGGCGACGATTTGTGAAGAAACAGGTTCAATCTTACTGAACGATTTGACGCTATTTTCAATCTTAGATTATGAGACGCAGAAGTGCAACCGAGGCTCACTCTCAAGCCTATTTCACTCCGGACATGCCAAAGAAGGATAGGGAAGGCTTTACATACCTTCGATATGCCTCACGCTTGTCCAATCTTAATTCCCGTTTCGCCAAGAATCTGCAAATGGTCATCTTTACCAGTTACTATTCATGCAAGTTAACATTTCAACTTTGGTTAAGTACTTGGCTACCGAAATTTCGGGCAGCACCTCCCCCTATAAATACGACACCCCCGAGATTCAACTCGGCTCAAAACAACCAACAACATCAAGAACATCAACAACCACAACATAATACAATATAACCTATTTAGTCATTTTTCCAACCTAATGTTATAACCCTTATTCCAACTTCGCGTTTCCAACTCAAATCCAATTTTTCACATTCATTATTCATCAAGATCATTACAATACCATTCGGAAACAGATCCTAACATTTCTACAATATATACAAATTATGCAAATTTTCCTACCAAAGCCATAACTTATTCCATTCTTCCAATCTTTGGCATACAAGTTCATAACACATTTCCATCTTCTAAATTCATCAACATTAATCATAATTTGCACCTTAACCACTTCATTTTCATAATTTCATAAAATCATACTAGACGACATAAGTTCCTACGTTCCATTTCAACTTCTACAATGCAACCAACAACCACCAAATTACATTATTTTCCTTCCAAACTCATTAACAATGACCATAATTCACATTTAAACCTTACTTTCATATTTATACAAAAAAAATCCTATAAATTCACATAAACTCCCATAATTACATACAAAACAACTTTAATGCCAATTCAATTCATCAAGCCATTATTTGCGACACAAAGGTCACAACGACACAACTAACAAACCAAATAAATTTGAATTTATTTCTCTTTCACACCCACATGGCTCACGGCCCAAACACACCACTTACACACACACACACGCCATGCACACACACACACCATACTCCCATAATTATCATCCAATTCTATTCATTATAACATATATATATTTATTCCATAACACCAAACATGAAATTCATACCTTTCTTCAATTTTCAACTTTGCCGCAAACGTTGCTTTCTCCAAACTAATTATACTACGTTGACGAGCGTCTTGCACTTGTTAGGAATTCAAGAAGAACACGATTTTTAGACGGAGCAACAAGCTTGGAAATTTTTTTTCTTTCTTTCTCTTCTATGGCCGACGGCCTCTTGCTCTTCCTCTCTTCTTTGTTTTGTTTTAATTTCTTGAAAATTCTAGATGATCAAGCTTCCTTATATTAGAGGAGCACATGATCATCACATGATCATTTAAAAATGGACTTGGGCCATTCTTAGTAGGCCATGGCGGCCACCTTCATTTATCAGCCTCAATTTTTATCTTCTTTCTTGAGCCCAATTCGCCATAAATCTCGTTTTGTAATTTCCGAAACTAATTTTCAAAATTCCAAATTTGCCCCTAGCCTTCTCCGACGTCTTACCCCAATAAATTTTCCATAGAACCACATAAACATATTGACTAGAATCAAGAAATCGACTTATAACATACAAGTCACAATTATTTCAAAATTTTCCGAATATGCGAAAATGCCGGATATAACATAATTGGCCGGACATGTCACCGCTACGGCGGGCTGCTATGATTCCACCGCGCCTAGAAGGCCGGACACGATCACCACTAGTGGGCTGCATATGATGGTTACCCGGACGCGGGTTAACGATGATGATGTATGAATGGTATGATGATGTATGTGTGATAAGATGATGTATACGCTATGGTAATTCATATGATATGCTATGTATGATGTATGTATAAAATGTATCCATTCGAAGGTTATGTCCTCATTCTATGTCTTATGATTTCTCTATTACGTTCCTTTCATTCATGCCTTACATGCTCAGTACAATGTTCGTATTGACGTCCATTTTCTTTGGACGCTGTGTTCATGCCCACAGGTAGGCACGGAGGTGATCCAGACTCGTAGGAGCTATTAGCTGTTCGTGAGCACTCCATTTTCCGGAGGTGCTACTGATTATTCTTTTGGTACATATGTATATATTCATGATTTGGGCACGACGGGGTCCTGTCCCGTCCATATGTCTAGTACTCTAGTAGAGGCTCGTAGATACGTATGTGTGGGCAATATGGTCGCGCTGGTTCTTATGTATATGTATGTATATATATATTATTATGATAGCCTAAAGGGCCTATGTTTATAAAGTAAATATGTTTCAAATGAAAGTCGTTTTCTATGATTATGAGCATAAGAAAGGTGAATGACGTAGGATGAGTAATAGAATGAGAGGTGCTCGGTGGTTAGCCCCGGGTACCCGTCATGGCCGTAGCCAGGTCGTGACACCACAAACCCAGAGTAGGGCTACTTTTCAAACCCCACTACGCCGAAACAATATCAATGTGGGGGATTCTACCCACCAAACACCTGCTCACGCTATAACATCCCATAACACAAACCCTTATCAAGCCCCCACTGGGCAGCAGGAATTCCTACAATCCGCCCCGTGCAACCAAATGTTACTTTTTAAGACCATGTCACTCATATTAACTCCTCGCCAGAACTGGAGGACATGGAAATGTTCTTTGAGGCAAGAATAGACAAGATCGAGAAGGAGATAGGGAAGAAAATTGTTGAAATAGAACATGGCTCAAAAAAGAAAGAGGGACTAAGATTCTCTGATTCGTGCATACATCTGGACTTGGGTCTACCAGAAGGCTTCAAAATTCCCAAATTTGACCATTTCAATGGATCGGGGAACCCCAGGTCCCAATTAAGAGCTTATTGCGACTAGTTGGTCAGAAATGGTGGAAATTAAGCTTTGCTCATGAGATTATTCAGTCGAAGTCTGTCAGGAACAGCTATGGAGTGGTTTATCTCACAAGAGATCAGTCGATGGAAGACATGGGAAGAAATGACAAGTTCATTCATGGAAAGATTTCACTTCAATGTGGAAAATGTGCCTGATCGCTTCTCATTGGAGAAAATTCATCAGAAATCGACTTAAACCTACAGATAATATGCCATACGTTGAAGAGATGAGGCAGTGCATATGCAACCACCTATGACTGAAGCTGAGCTGGTAGCTGTATTTATACGGTACCAAGAAGCTGACTGTTTTGACAAAATGATAACTATGAAAGGAAGCTCCTTTGAAGATTTAGTCGTTGTTGGGGAAGACATCAAAGATGGCCTCAAAACCGGTAGATTTGCCAGTGTATTAAGCAGATCAGGCACGTCTGGCGCCATGAGTGGCAAAAAGAAGAGAGAAGATGTAGCTTATGTTTCTAGAGCTACTAGCCCAAAAAGCCGAGGGAAAGAGATGACCCACAAAAATTGAGATAACTACCAACGCCTCCACTAACCAGCTATATAACCACTTCACCCTAATATAGCCCAATGTATGTGTGCTACGCACAACCTGGCTACTAAGCTCCACAACCAAATTACCAAATACCAGCACCAAGCAACCAAGCTCCACGACCAAATTATCAAATGCCAGCACTAATAACCAAGCCTCACAAAATCAGGCTTTCGAAAACCAGCCTCCACCAAAGAAACTATGAGGCACCCCAAAAGAAACCTATGAGAGCATTCACTCCTTTACCAGAATCAAGTTTGTTTGCCAAACTAAGAGACGCTCGGTGAATGAATGTTGTTCCACCAAAGCCTGTTAATCCTAAGGATCGATGGTACAGGCCAGATTTCACTTGTGCCTATCATTCTAACTAAGTTGGCCATACCACCGAATATTGCATAAATTTAACGCATAAGCTACAACATATGATTGACAATCATGAGCTTATCCTGGAACCAACACCTCCAAACGTGGACACAAATCTTCTCCCAAAGCATAGAGGGAATCAAATTCACATGATAGAAAGAGGTGATGAATGGAAAGAGAGCCCTGCGATCATTGCTAAAGATATTGAAGGGTTGGAGAGCACCGTTGCCTTTTTGTCTTTACAAGAGCGAAAAAAAGTGTTATGCCTTTTGACAAAGAAATCTGAGACATCCCAGTCATCTGTTGTAGCCAAGAAAGTTCCCTTCATGCTAAAATATCCCTCAATAGTCGCTCGAATTTAGAACGAGCCATTCGTGCTCAAAGCATCAGGGCCAGTTGAGAATGCGCCTTTTGTGATCAAACCACCGCACCTGACGATGGTCAATAAAGGAAAAAAGATAGCCGTTGTGGTTCAGGGTATGACCAGGTTTGGAAGATGTTATGCTCCAGAAGAGCCTGTACTCGAAGCACCACGTCGCGAAAATCCTCAGAAAAGACCAATCACTGAAGGCGAAGCTGAAAACTTTTGGAGGCAAATGCCAGTCAAGGATTATTCGATTGTTGAGCACCTGCATAAGACTCCTACCAGGATATCAGTAATGTCATTATTACTCAGTTCATCTCAACATCGCTTAGCCTTAATGAAAGCTTTGGATAAAGTCCAAGAGCCCCCCGGCACTACAAGTGAAACATTGGTCGAGATTGTGGCGTATGTTGTGTGAGCGCATAAGCTATCATTTTCCGACAATGAATTACCAAGAGAGGGTAAGGCCCACAACAAGGCCTTACACATAATAGTCAAATGCTGCGACAAGATTATCCCTCAAGTGTTGATTGATGGAAGGGCTAGGTTGAATGTATGCCCTGTGACGACTTTGGAATAGCTTGGATATGATGTTGGCAAAATCTGCCAAAGTCGAACACATGTAAAAGCTTGTGATGGCGCAACCATAGAGCCAATTAGAGAAATAGATCTACACATATAAATGGGTCCCCAGAGTTCATGGTGGAGTTCGTCATCATGGATATCAAAATGAGCTACAACTTATTATTGGGACGACCATGGTTGCATGCTGTTGGAGTCATGGCATCTTCGTTGCACCAGTCTCAAATTTATATGGGATGATCAAGAAGTCGTGATTCACGGTAAAGGAAGTATCCACAACTATCCGGACAATTCGGTACCGATCATAGAGAAGTCACCAGTTGGTACTGATTTTCACACCGTTGAATTAGCCATGATAGATCATAGGGGGATGATGAAGATATCCCTATGCCACCGGTCCAACAAATGGTCGCTACGACTATGATAAGAAGCGGGTTTGAGCCCGGGAAAGGTCTGGGAAGGAACTTACAAGGAATTAAAGAACTAGTAAGTATCAAAAATGGGAAATATCGATTTGGGGTTGGATAAGAGCCATGTGAAGCAGAAGAGGAAGAAGCAAAACATGGACTAAGAGGTCCCATTGAAATGAGAAAGCAGTTCCCTCATCTATATCAGTCTTTCACAACATGCCCATTTAGTCACAATAGCAAAGATCCAGAAAAGGGTTTAAGGACGTTATTTTGGGAAGAAGAATGCACAACCATCATTGAAGAATGCTTTTAACCATTGGAGATTCATCATGCTGAGCGAAACAACAAGCGGATCGACTTCTGCCCCGTTGTTCACTCTGTTGTAGAAAGAATGCTCACTTTCAGAAAAATGGCGAAAGTCGGCTTTGAGGCCCGGCTTGTTGCCTTTTCATGTTTTCTTGTTACGTGTTGTTTAATAACGAAAATGGCTCGATGTTCCATTCCGAGTCAGGACCACAGTTTGTATCACTCTTTGTGAATTTCAATGAAAACGCCTCAAAGTTTACAATAAAACAAAATCGCTTTTACTTATATATATATATATATATATATATATATATATATATATATATATATATATATATATATATATATATTTCTTTTACATGATTGATAACGGTGTTATTTTGTTTTTCAGTAATAATACAGAGGCCACAAATAATGTCATGATATGTTACAAAACAAGCAAAAAAGACGACGAACAAAACAACGATCCAGAAGAAGAGATAACTGAACCGGAAGGATTGATAGATGTCGAAGAGGAATATGAAAATAGACCGATGCCAAACCTAGAGGAAACAGAGGCAGTTAATCTAGGAAATGAGGAATTGATCCGAAAAACCAGAATAAGTGTACATCTGACAGAGATTGAGAAAGAAGGGTATCGAAGCTTGTTGAAAGAGTATGAAGATGTTTTTGCTTGGTCATACGCCGATATGCCAAGTTTGAGTACGAACATTGTTGCCCATAGGTTGCGATCCCCGGAGGGATTTGCCCCGGTAAAGCAAAAAATCGAGCGACCAAAGCTTTGATGTCGATACCGAATTAAAGAAAAAGTATAAAAACAGATTCAGTCGGAAGTTGTTGAGGTGACAACGTACCCGACATGGTTAGAAAACATATTCCCGGTACCAAAGAAAGATGGGAAAATAAGGATATGTATGGACTATCGTGATCTTAACCGCGCTGCAAAGGATAATTTCCCACTCCCAAATATTCACATACTCATTGACAACTGCGCAAGCATGAGGTGCAATCTTTTATGGATTGTTACGCAGGCTATCATCAAATATTGATGGATGAAGAACATGTTCAAAAGACGGCATTCATCACACCATGGGGGGCATATCATTACCGGGTAATGCCTTTTGGGCTCAAGAATGTCGGCGCTACTTACATGAGGGTGATGGCCGCCATTTTTCATGATATGATGCATAGAGAGATTGAGGTGTACGTGGATGACTTTATCATCAAGTCTCGAATGGGTGAGGACCAACTTGAACATTTGAGAAAATTCTTCGACAGACTCCGCAAGTACGATTTGAAGTTGAATCTGCAAAATGTGCATTTGGAGTGCTTGTTAGGATTCATAGGTGGGTATTAAGTTGGATCCCACAAAGATCAAAGGAACTCCCACCGCCAAGAACAAAGAAAGAGGTTAGTTTCTTAGTCATTGGGATGTCAATTCTCAAACTCCTCAAGAAAGATGCTCCACTAAATAGACGGAGATCACAATCAAAAGATACAAATCCATCCCGAACTCCCTATACCAAGAACTTTCGGGTGCAGAGCACAAAATGTCAAAAAAAACAAGAAAGAGAGGGCCATCTATTACTTTCGGAAGGTCACACCTGAATCCGCATATTCCTTGGTGGAAAAGATTGTTGCGCTAACCTAGGTGTCTCAAAATGTTATATCCCGTATTTTGAACAACGGGACAATATGAGTGAATTACGATAAGTTGGGGACAAGACCATTCCGAGATACGAAGTAGAGACTTTTGTTTGTTTTAAAAGTATAAGTTGTGTATGACTTTATTGGCATGGAAATATTAAGGAAACATTTGGGGTCAAAAGCTATTTTTGGAATTCTATTTTTGGAAAGTATTTATTACATGAAAAACAAAAAAAAAAAAAAAATAATAGGAGGACCATGTGGTCGGCCACCTTATGTGGGCCAAGGCCACATGGATGGCTATAAGGTGAAAATAAAAGATGACTAATAAGTCATCTTCCTCATTCAAAACTTAAGAAAAATCAAGAAAAATCAAGAAGCTTTGAGAGGAAAAAAAAGGGCCATATTCGGCCAAGCTCTTGAAAATTCAAGACCAAAATTAAGCCATCAAAAAAAATTATTTCTTCAAGCAAAACAACTAATTGAAGGGTGCTTAGTAACGTGGAGTTGTTGTTTCCAAGCAATAGACTACTCGTTTTCATCCTTGGCCACCTTAGCCAAGTTGTGAAGTTGTGAAGAAAGGTGAGTTTAATCTTGTTTTATGTGTTATGGATGGTTTATATGTGTTGTAGTATGCTAAAATGGATGAAATTCATGAAAAAGTCATGTTGAAGTTGAGGCCGTGTATGGTGTTTGGCCGTGTGTGTGTGTGTTTGTGTTAAAAGTAATGAATTAATTCTAGTTAGCATGTTTTGATTGTTGTAGTGTGAAGAAAAGAATGAAAATCATCTATATGTGTGTGTATGGTGTGGGCCGAATAGGGTCCCCTTTGTGTGGTTGAGAATGAACAAATTTTAACTTAGTATTTTAGTTGTCGTCGTTATGGATTCTATGATGAAAATGCAAGTTTAATGATTCAAATTGATGTTGTGTTGGTTATGGGTTGATTTGGAAGTTAATGCGCTTTTAATGTAATTTTTGTATTTATGGAAGTGACATTGTTAATGTGTGGATTTATTGGTGTAATTCATGAATTTGAGAGAAAGAAATATGGTGTAGTGCCCTCGGGTTGGGGGTAGTTTTCGGGTGAAGTGGAGCTTGGGTTGGGTTGTTTGAAATATTGTGTGAATTGTTTAAAGCGTTCTTGAATATTGTTTGAATGGTTTCGGATTAGTAATTGAATGTATAAACGTTGATATTGGTTTGAATGTAAGTAGTTGAAGTGAGTATATTGGAATATTATGAATGTTGTTGAATTATGTAAAAGAGCTACTAATGTTAAAAATGCATTTTGAATTGATTATTGATGTTGTAGTTTGGTTGTTGGTGTTGTTGTTGATGAATTTGGCCGAGTTGAAATCTCGGGGTTGTTGTATTTATAGGAAATGCTTTGCCCAAATTTCTGTAGAATTTGATGTTTGTTTGGAATTGAATGCCTAAATGCTTATAGCTAATGTTGGATATCTATTGGCGTTATGTAGATCTTGGAGTGCCGAGACTTGAGGCTTGACTTAGCTTGAGAGCGGACGAGGTATGTGAAGCCTAACCTTTCTTTCTTTTGGCATGTCCTAGTGTTAATTAGGTTGTGACACGAGCCTCGGGGTAACTCCACTCTCGAGATCCGAGCTTATATACGCATCTTATTCGCTTCTAAAGATTTACTCTCTTAATGTAGCCTAACTAAGGTCCTTATGTTTTCATTTGATTGAATTTCAAAAGTTTTGTAAAGAATTTTGCTTTTAAAAGATTCCGAAACTACGAACGCTCGTAACTTTCGTAGACGAGCTCGGATCGCCCCGAAACTTTCGTAGGGGATTCCATAAGGCATAACATCCCCCAACTTCCATAGGCGGGCTCGGATGGGGTTGATACCCGTCCGTGGGCCCCGCGACTTTTCTATGTTTGTTCTTAATGACCTTTCGGAAAGACTTAGTACTACTTTCACCTTAACTCCCGAGTATGGATTTCTTACTTATTTAATGAGTTTATAATTATGATTTTTATGCATATGGTTACTCACGACTCTGCTCGTGCATATGGTCGTACATCCTTCACCGAGTCCGGGCCGGTTATGTGTCGTGCGCACTTTGATATATTCGGAGTATGATGTGTCCGGTTCGCCGAGCCCCTCGCTCGAGGGCGGGTACCGTGTATATTTGGCGTTATGATGTGTTACGGCGTTATGATGTGATGTGATATGTCGGGTTTCGGAGATATGAAATCTTCTCGGAGTATGATGTGTTATGGCGCCATCGACGGGCGGGCGACCATATTCTAAGAGCCCATATGCATGATTTATGTTTTTAAACTAAATATTTTGACATTTTGCATATTGTACTTATTTTACGTATCTTTGGTTTCGATCATGATTCGTTACTATATTTTCTTGCTTTGCATACTCGGTACATATTCCGTGCGACCCCTTTCTTCGGGGGCTGCGTTTCATGCCGCAGTACGACGCTCAGCTTGGTGATCCACCCACCTAGGACACCTATTCTGCTATCTGGGAGTGCTCCTTCGTCCGGAGCCTATATTTTGGTATATATACTTTTCCGTTGCATATGTATATATTCATTCAGGGGTACGGCGGGGCCCTGTCCCGTCATATGATTCTGTTACTCTGTTTAGAGGTCTGTAGACATGTATGTGGGTTATGGTTGTTCCTGTACAGATATGTTCGCACGTTTTATGTTTGGGCGGTCCTATCTGCCGTGGCAGCCTTGTCGGCTGTATATGCGTATTTTGATTTGCTATGTACATTACGACTGCCTCGCCGGCTTTGTGACATATGTTGACTATTATGCGTTAATCTGAGACTATATGTGATCATTTATATTTACGCGAGTTAGTATGTCGGTTCCAAGTGTCAGGTGCGTATGAGTGTCCAATTCGGACACTAGTCATGGCCTACGGGGTTGGGTCGTGACAAAAGTGGTATCAGAGCGGTTCGTCCTCGGAATGTCTACAGACCGTGTCTAGTAGAGTCCTGTTTATCGGTGTGTTGTGCACCACATCTATAAACAGGATGCTACAGGTCATTTAGGATGTTTTCTTTCTTTCTGATCTTAGATCGTGCGATAGAGCCGTATTATTAGGATAACTTCTTTCTAACAAATTGTTATGTTTTCAGCGATGCCTCCGAGAAAGGCGACGGCGCCGGAAGGGCAAGTCTCTTTGCAGTGGGAGAGACTAGTCGGGCCCAGAGAGTTACTAGGGCCCGTGCTCAGCTCGAGCTGGAGATTTGTGCCCCGGTCGGCCAGTTCTGCCACCCCATCACCCTCAGAGGGGCATAGAGCAACGGCGAGCGCGGGACGAGAGGCGGCTCCACCGCCCGCCCCGAGGTTCGAGTGCCCGAGCCTCCGGCTCCTCGGCCCGGGGGCGGAGGACGGGGCTATGAGGGACGTCGTTCGATTGCTTGACCGGAGCGGTGGCGGGGCGGTCCGGAGGCACGGAGCGAGGGATGATCATGCAGGCGGACGTGATATCAGAGGGCCCGCTATTTCTTGACCTGTAATCCGCCAGAGTTTTTTGGGTCAAAGCCCGAGGAGGACCCCTCGGAGTTCATCAGACGGATGCGGCGTACATTGCGGTTGATTAAGGGCTTCCGAGACTGAGTCGGTAGAGTTGGCGTCGTATCGGTTGCATGACATAGCAGCTAATTGGTATGAGTCTTGGGAGCTGTCCAGAGGTGAGGGTGCCCCTCCAGCTGTATGGGATGAGTTCACAGAGGCCTTTCTTGGCCATTTTCTACCCCCAGAGACGAGACGAGCCAGGGTTCACAGATTTTTACATACGAGGCGGGGGCGGCGGGAGTGTCCGGGAGTATAGCCTTGAGTTTGATTCTCGGCTAGATATGCGCCTCATATTGTGGCTGACATGGCTGATCGAGTGCACCAGTATGTGATGGGGCTGGATACTTATTTGATTGATAGTTGTATGGCGATGGCTTCCCAGCCCGGGGTGGATATTGCACGGGTACAGGCGTATGCCCAGGGTATGGAGGAGCGACACAGAGGGCGCCAGCCGGCGGGGGCTATGACGGGGAGCCGGCCCCGAGGGCTAGGTCGGCCCGGGTACTGCGGGAGATTCTCGAGCGAGCGGCCTCGGCGGCGGCACGGTGAGATATTCCTCCCGGCCGGCCGGAGTACACCCCCACGGTTTACGGGCGGGAGACCGGCGGTCTTTGATATTCGGGGAGCGGGAGAGCTCCAGGGCTTCAGGCTCACAGATGGGCAGAGGTTCCGGCCAGTCGAGGCCACCCATACCTCGATGCACTCACTGTGGGAGACAGCACCCTGGGGAGTGTTATCGTGCCACAGGTGCCTGTTTTACCTGCGGCCGTCAGGGCCACGTGATGAGAGATTGCCCGCTCAGGGGCAGTGCAGGGGGTGCGGCTCAGCCTACAGGTTCAGGGTCGCTGGTTCATCTTCATCATCAGTAGCCATGCGCCCTGCGGGGCGAGGTATGCCGGCACCGGCAGGCCGCGGTAGAGGCCGTGGCGGGGCGTCCAGTTCTAGCGGTCCTTCGAACCGCATATATGCTTTGGCCAGCCGTCAGGACCAGGAGGCGTCGCCTAACATGGTTACAGGTACATTATTGGTTTTCTCTCGAGCTGTATATGCATTGATAGATCCCGGCTCTACTTTATCATATATTTCCCCCCTTGTTGCTAATAAAATTGGGATAAAACCTGAACCAATAGAACCATTTGAGGTAGCCACTCCGGTAGGGGATTCTGTTATAGCCGAGCGGTATATAAAGATTGTTCGATAATTATACGTGACCGTTGCACTAAGGCAGATTTGATAGAGCTAGATATGACCGAATTTGATGTTATTATGGGTATGGACTGGCTGGCTTCTTGTTATGCTAATGTTGATTGTCAAAAGAAAGTAGTCCGCTTCCAATTCCCAGGTGAACCGGTTATAGAGTGGGCAGGTAATACAGCATCGCCGAGGGGTAAGTTTATTTCATACCTCAAGGCAAGAAAAATGATCAGAAAAGGCTATATTTATCATCTGGTTCGCGTACATGATCTAAAAGCTGAAACACCGACTATCCAATCAGTCCCAGTGGTTAATGAATTCCCAGATGTATTCCCAGACGAGCTTCCAGGTCTTCCTCCTGAACGGGAGATAGAATTCACGATAGATGTGTTTTGCGGACACTCGGCCTATATCTATTCCTCCGTACGAGAATGGCACCGGCGAAATTAAAAGAATTGAAAGAGCGGTGAGAGATCTATTAGAGAAGGGCTTCATCCGGCCCGGCCACGTCACCCTGGGGAGCGCCGGTATTGTTCGTGAGAAAGAAAGACGGTCGCTGCGGATATGTATTGATTATCGGCAGCTGAATAAGGTAACTATAAAGAATAAATACCCCCTTCCCAGGATTGATGATTTATTTGACCAGTTGCAGGGAGCCAAATGTTTCTCAAAGATAGACCTGCGGTCAGGCTACCACCAGGTGCGGGTACGAGAGGAAGATATTCCCAAGACAGCATTCAGGACCCGGTATGGGCATTATGAATTCAGAGTGATGTCTTTCGGGGGCGACTAATGCTCCAGCGGTATTTATGGACCTAATGAATCGGGTATTCAGACCGTTCTTAGATATGTTCGTGATTGTATTTATTGATGATATTACGGGTCTATTCTCGGTCGAGAAGAAGAGCACGCGGATCATCGAGGACGGTACTTGGGGTACTTCGACATCGAAATTATATGCTAAATTTTCTAAATGTGAATTACGGGCGACATCGGTGGCATTCTTGGGACATATTATTGGAGCTACGGCATCCGGGTGGATACCCGAAGATCGAGGCCGTGAAGAATTGGCCCCGGACCTACGACGCCTTGAGGTACGTAACTTCACGGGATTGGCTGGTTATTACGAGAAGATTTGTGGAGAAATTTGCTTCAATTTCGGCGCCTTTAACAAGGCTAACTCGGAAAGGGAGCCAAGTTCCGGTGGATGGATGCTGTGAACGAAGCTTCCGATTCTTTGAAGGAGAAATTGACTACGGCTCCGGTTCGACACTTCGAGGGACCAGACGGGTATGTTATTTATTGTGATGCTTCTGGCGTTGGATTGGGGTGTGTATTGATGCAGCACGGCAGGGTTATAGCATATGCTTCCCGGCAGCTCAGAAAGCACGAAAAGAATTATCCCACTCATGATCTGGAGCTCGCAGCGGTGATTCATGCTCTGAAGATATGGAGACACTATTTATATGGCGTTCATGTTGATATCTATACCGATCACAAGAGCCTCCAATATATCTTTAAGCAGAAGGAGCTGAATTTGCGGCAGAGGAGGTGGTTAGAGTTGCTGAAAGATTATGATGTCGATATTCTATACCATCCTGGGAAAGCCAATGTCGTAGCAGATGCACTCAGCCGCAAGTCTATGGGCAGCCTAGCGGACGTGCCATCAGAAAAGAAAGAAATGGTTCGCGAAATTCATCAGCTAGCAAGTCTTGGAGTCCGCTTGGCCGAATGCGGAATCTTTGGGATTTACGTTCGAGAAGTTCTTTGAATCTTCTATTCTGGAGGAAATAAAGCGCCGCCAATATGAAGATCCTGTGCTGGTGCAGTACAGAGACACGGCCGTGAAAAGGAGAAGACTCCGTTCGAGATTACACCGGATGGAGTATTATTACACGAGGGCGGTTATGCGTATCGGAGGTTGCGAGCTACGGCGACGAGGTTATGGGCGAGGCACATTATGCCGTTATTACGTTCATCAGGAGCTACGAAAATGTATCATGACCTCGGATGTACGTATTGGTGGGATGGCATGAAAAAGGACATGGCCGAATTCGTTGCTCGGTGCCCAAATTGCCAACGAGTCAAGATCGAGCACCAGAAGCTCGGTGGATTATTACAGGAAATGGAGATTCCGACTTGGAAGTGGGAGATAATTAATATGGATTTCATTACAGGTTTGCCTCGCACTCCACGGAAATATGATTCCATCTGGGTTATCGTTGACAGGCTGACAAAATCAGCCCACTTTCTTCCAGTCAGGACTACTTATTCGGCTGAGGATTATGCCAGATTATATATTAAGGAGATAGTAAGACTTCACGGAGTTCCCATATCTATTATCTCCGATAGAGGTACCCGAGTTCTGACGGTAATTTTTTAGAGATCATTTCGGGAAGGATTGGGGACCCAGGTGAGTCTTAGTACATCATTCCATCCTCAGTCCGATGGACAGGCCGAGCGTACTATCCAGATGCTAGAAGACATGTTACGGGCCTGTATTATTAATTTCAGAGGTAGCTGGGATGATCATTTGCCGCTCGTTGAATTTGCCTATAATAATAGCTACCACTCCAGTATCCAGATGGCACCGTACGAGGCGTTGTATGGCAGAAAATGCAGGTCACCAATTGGCTGGTTCGATGTTGGAGAAACTAAATTAATTGGTCCAGATATGATCCAGCAAGCGGTAGATAAAGTGAAGCTTATTCGGGAAAGACTATTAGCGGCCCAGAGTCGACAGAAATCGTATGCAGATAATCGTCGTCGACATTTAGAGTTTCAGGTTGGTGACTGGGTATTCCTGAAGGTGTCGCCCATGAAAGGTGTCATGAGATTCGGCAAGAAAGGGAAGCTCAGTCCAAGATATATTGGGCCTTATCGGGTTATCCGAAGAATAGGCAAAGTTGCCTATGAATTGGATACGCGATTTGGGAGCGGTGCGTCCGTATTTCACGTTTCTATGCTTCGCAAATGCATTGGTGACCCTTCCGGAATATTTCCTGTGGATGATATCCGAGTCACGGAGGAGCTAGTCTATGAAGAACAGCCTATAGCCATCTTAGATCGTCAGATAAGAAGGTTGCGGAATAAAGATGTGGCTTCTGTTAAGGTGCTATGGCGAAACAATAACCGGGAAGAGATGACACAGGAAGGGCGAGGAGCAGATGAAGAAGAAGTATCCTCACTTATTTCCGGTGCCCACAGGTAATCTAAATTCCTTATTTGAATATGTTGATCAATGAATGACTTGTGTGAAATAGCTATGAAAGAAACTCTCCCGAACTGTTTGTAAGACCCGCGGGGTTAGTTTAACATTCGAGGACGAATGTTCTAAAGGGGGGGAGGATGTTATATCCCGTATTTTGAACAACGGGACAATCCGGAGTAACTACGATAAGTTAGGGGCAAGACTATTCCGGGATACGAAGTTGAGATTTTTTGTTTGTTTGAAAAGCATAAGTTGTGTATGACTTTATTGGCATGGAAATATTAAGGAAACATTTGGGGTCAAATTCTATTTTTGGAAAGTATTTATTACATGAAAAACAAAAAACAAAAAAGAAAAATGGAGGACCATGTGGCCGGCCACCTTGGTGTGGGCCAAGGGCCACATGGATGGCTATAAGGTGAAAATAAAAGATGACTAATAAGTCATCTTCCACACTTCAACACTTAAGAAATTTCAAGAAAAATCAAGAAGCTTGAGGAGGAGAAAAAAAGGCCATATTCGGCCAAGCTCTTGCAAATTCAAGACAAAAATTAAGCCATCAAAAAAAATTATTTCTTCAAGCAAACTTACTAATTGAAGGGTTCTTAGTAACGTGGAGTTGTTGTTTCCAAGTGATAGACTACTCGTTTTCATCCTTGGCCAACTTTAGGCAAGTTGAAAAGTTGTGAAGAAAGGTGAGTTTAATCTTGTGTTTATGTGTTATGGATAGTTTATATGTGTTGTAGTATGCTAAAATGGATGAAATTCACGAAGGAAGTCATGTTGAAGTTGAGGCCGTGTATATGGTGTTTGGCCGTGTGTGTGTGTTGTGTAAAAAAAGTAATGAATTAATTCTAGTTAGTTGTCACGACCCAACCCCGTAGGCCGCAACTAGTGCCCGAGTTGGGCACCCGTACACGCCCGTTAATCAGAAGTAGCGTACGAATAGCTTACACGATACACAAATAACATATATATACGAAAAGTGGAACGTCACCCCGAAAGGCACGTCCACAAAGTACGGATATACATATCGTTATCATAATCCAACGGATAATATCACAAATAAGCGATAAGGCTATCATAGTATAGGGGGACGTCCAATCACAAATTGCACGGACACGGCCCCGAACGGTGAATACCCATAACCCACACATATATGTCTACGGACCTACAAGGAGCATAACGAAATCATATGACGGGACGGGGCCCGCCATGCCCGTGAACAAACATATGCATATATACAATAACGAAAATTTGGATCAAGTATAAGCTCCCGAACAAGGGAGCGCTCAAGTCGGTGAACGGGAATCCTAAGGCGTTTGGTGGATCATCCAAGTAAGTATACTGTACACGCGGCATGAAAACGCGGCCGAAGAAAGGGGTCGATGCGGAATATGTCGAGTATGCAAAGCATGAAATATAGTAAACAAGATCATAGTCAAAACCAGAAGTACGAAAAGTAAATGCAATATTCAAAACATCAAAATGCTTACTCACAAAAATACAAATCATGCATAGGGCTCTTAGAACGGTGGTCGCTCGCTGTCGTTGGCGCCACACCACATCATACTCGAGAAGATTTCATATCTACCGAAACCCGACATATCATATCACATCATAACGCCGTAACACCCCATAACGCCAAATATACACGGTACCCGGCCAAGGGGACTCGGCGTGCCCCGGACACATCATACTCCGAAAAATATCATAGTGCGCACGAAACATAACCGGCCCGGGACTCGGTGAAGGATATAGCAACCATAGGCACAAGCAGAGTCGTGGGAGACTATGTGCAGTTTAAAACATTTTTCAAAAACTCACAAAATAATCAAAGTGAATTATCATTTAAAACCAAGGCGATAGTCAAACCAGGTTTCCTCCGAATAACGTTCAAAGCATATCAAATAGAACTGTAGGACTTGTAAATACATATTAAATTAGATGAAGTAACTTATGGAACTTAAGGGCATAATCGTCATTATAAACTCGTGAAAGAAGTAGGTAATCGACGTTCGAGGGTTAGGACGATAGTCACACTAAATTCTTGCAAAGGTCGTTGGTATTACACAAAGGAAAGTCTCGGGGCCCACGGATGAGTATCAAACCGATTCGGGTCTATCTATGAAAGTTGGAGACCTTATTCATTATAGAATCTCCTACGAACGTTTCGAGGCGATCCGAGCTCGTCTATGAAAGTTACGGTTGTTCGTAGTTGTAGAATCCTTTAAAAACCACATTCTTTATGCAAAATTTGAAATCCAATTGTATAAAAGAACTCAGTCCTTTAGAAGGCATTGGAGATAGGAGATACAGGGGGAAGAGAAAGTTGTTCTGCAGAAAAAATTAAAAGAACCTGGTCCTCACATATCACTGAAAAAATGTTTTTTAAGGGCATACGGGAGAATGTTCCTTAAAGAAGACATACTGGACACAATCAGGTTCCACAAAATCTAGCCGCCTATAGGGTTGCAAGGAGTGGAAGGTTAGTCCCTAGCAGATTTAGCAGACCATCAAAACTTGCTTTGTCTTGCAACCTATTCATCTAACAGGTCACAATGAATGGAAGGTAAAGTCCTAGCATCCAACTCAGTGAGCTTACAAAATGTTCTTTGTTCGAGGGTGAGCTACAAGCATACAAATCTTGTATAGTGAGCCTTAGTTGTATCAACATGAAGTTGTAATGTTAGAACAACAATGGAGTTGTTCTAAGGGGGAAGATTGTCAAAAATAGGAGCTGAGCCCAAGGGAGAAGACTTGATCAAGAGCTACAGAAGGTTGAAGAAGCTAATCAAGGGCACATGAAGACATATGAAGCTGCTATGTGTTTGTCATCACCAGAAAGGGGGGAATTGTTGAGTAGTTTTTGGCTCAATAATAGTTGTTGAGCTTAAAATGTTGTCATGATTTGACAAGCAATGTACCCAAAGACAATCAAGGGAGATACAAGGAAGGCACTGAAGAACCAGAAGTCCAAACCGATCCAAAGAATTTAGTGAAGCAGTCACAATTTCAGAGGAACTGCTCAAAGGACCTGATCCTTATCATGCAACACTGGAGACTGTCAAAGAGCAATTTCAGGCCAAATGGGAGAAACAGAATATTGACTCATTCCCATTCGAAGAGAGATTTGATTTCAAGTTATGAAAATATTACAATAAATTGATCAACATGCAATTAGCATTTAAGTAGGAAAAGGTAGGAAAAGGAAGCCGACGAGCATACAAGGAAGCAAGGAAGATCCAAGTAAAACAAGGATTAGTTTTCCGATACAACTATGAAACCAATACTTGGTTGGATTTAGCAAGACAAGGTGACAACTACTTCTATATAAACACAACACGAACAAGCTTTGGAGCTTAATCACAATCACAACATTCCAACGTGAGGCAAGAGTTAGCGAAGTCAACACCTAGTCTCGAGAAGAGCAAACTACATATCAACAAAGAACCTGAGCTTATCAAGATTTATCATCAATTTCTTTAGTTGTAATAGTTAGGTTCTTGTGGCTCCATCTATTTTCCTTTGCGAAAATTGTGTAATAGGTGTTAATTGGTAACAAGTTGTAAGGAGATTCTTTGGTTGGGTAGGGTCATTGAAGTATTGAGTATTAAGTGGGTAGAGGCAGGACTGTTTAGGAACAGTTCCTTAGGTATTGCAAGCAAGATTGTAAACCTTGAATAGCCCGAGTTTAGTGAAGTTGGGAAAGTCCGATAAGAGATAGGTGTGATTTTTTCCTCCCTTGGGTAAGGAGTTTTCCACGCAAAAACTCTTGTGTTGATTTACCTATAATTTTGCAATTTACCTTCTTGCATAGTTGCTCAAAGAATCTAGTTCTTTGAGTGCATAGGTAGTATCCCGATCCTAACAATAACAGTGACATCCTTAGATTCGTGGGATCACAATATATCATATCAAATTTCCACGATCTTCACGCCAGTAATGGCTAATACGTGTGTTGGGTTAGGAAAGTTTTTGGTGAGGTCAAACCTACATCTATCCATTATAAAGTTTTTGGTGAGTTCAAACCTATATCTATCCATTATCCCAGAATTGTACCTCGTCTGATTTTTCTCCTAAATACAACATAACAATCATTTGAATATACAAGCATTCATTCATTATTCAAACAATTTACATTCATTCCAGGAGATCGAATAAGAATATTCTCTCTCTTTTATTATCCAGTTCCTCCTTTATACTAATTGTCTCATCTAGCATTTTTTGATTATTATTCGTTGCTTCAAATCTTGAATAAAAAATTTAAATATAATTGAATTATTTTAGTTGTTAAAGACCCCTTTCAAATAAATTCAACTAGTCTTCCTAATGAACGTATTTTAGGCTAAACAACTGTCACGACCTATTTTGCCTAAGTCGTGCGGGCACTTACCTTCCCACCTCGGTAAGCGAACCCTCAATCCAACAATGAATAAATACATAAAAGAATGAAATTAAGCAACGGAATAGAATAAATATGTAGAAAAGTGCGGAATGACGATAAACACCCCAAGGGTCTAGTCTGAATAACACAAGAGCATCTAAAGGGAAATAATACAATCTGGAATACTAATATATAAAGTGTTACACCTCGGAAATTTTATGTCGTTGAGTCGTAAATAGACTAACGCAAGCTTAAGACGAACATGAAGCTCCCACGACTATAAGAGGGTGATTGGCAACCTTAAAATATAGGCGATAAGATTTTTAAGTTATATGACTTGGTGGAACTAGGTTCGTCAAAGGAAGCGAAGTCTAAGTTGTGTTTGGGGAGGATTTTACAGTTATCAAACTAACGGATATTTAGTAAGGCCTTGGGGATGAGTTATAAGGTTCGTTAGATTGTTAAGGAAGTGTTAAACAAGTTCCAAGAAGGTCTCATAAGGATTCGAGATCAAACGAAACGACGAGGACAAATCTGGAGTAAATGGCGGATTGTACGGTCATATATACGGACCGTATAATTTATACGGCCCGTATATCTGCCCGTAGAACCCTTCCAGAGAGGGATGACATTCTGGAGGAAATGTACGGTCCATTATACGGACCGTATAATTTATACGGTCCGTATAGTAGACCGTATATTTCGGGTCGGGTCCGAATTTTATTTTCTATATATGAATGACCCTTCTCCTTTTTTTCTCATTTTCCACTTCTTCAACCTTCTTTAAACCTCTAGAAATCTCTCTATCTCATGCTAACACATACCTAAGGGAAAAATCAAAGATCAAACATCAAAAGTTGGTAGAATCAAAGGGTGTGGATGCTTCTTAGGGTTGATAGAAGTTGAGAATCTCTTTGGTATTAAGTTGAGCTTTTCTCAAGAGGAGTATTTCCATCCAAAGACCATCTCTACATAATCAAAGGTGAGTTTTACAATTGTTTCATGTTATCGATGGTGTTGAGTAGTTGAAGAATTTGAATTAGGAAGCAAATATGGAATATGAACTCAAATATGCAAATAATGGTATGTTGGGTTGAAAGATAGCTTGACTCATAAGCTATGGTGTAATATGAGTATAATCTTGTTAGGAATGACGCTAAGGATGTTGAGGAAGTATTATGTGAATGATGAACGTGATGTTGTATTATAGTTATGGTTACGGAGGAACTTGGAAGTTGAACAATGTCCAATTCGAGGGAATTTACGTGTTATGATATTATGGGTGTTGTTATGATGTTTGGGAGTTGTTTTATTATATGAGGAAAAGTTTTCAAAATAAAGGAAATGCTGCCCAATTTTCATGAGTTCTTAGTCGCTCTAGTTTAAGCTTAAGTATACTTTCGATTATCTGATTTTAATACGAACCCTTTTGTATGTAGAATTGTGAGGTCGGAAGGAGAGCGCTTAGTCGATATCGTTAAGGAGACGTAAAGGTATGTAAGGCTAGTCCCCTTCTTTCAAAGGCATGACTTTTGTACTATATTTTCTTTTCTACACTCCTAAGACCTCCTTATATCTCTAAAGATGAAAGTTAAAGATCCTTAAGAGCTTCTTATGAGGTACGTTCTATGATAGCGATGATGATAATTATGCTCTCATGAGCCTGACATTTCTACGTTTATTATTTCATTGATGTTATTCTTTGTTGTTGCCTCACCTCATGATATTAGTTTCTTCAAGGTGGGACATAGCGATGATGATGCTCCATAATGTAGTCGGAGGTTCCCGACCTTACGTCATTCCGATAAAGTTGTAGCTTTGTTTGGGCTCTCATGCATGCTACTTATATTATATATGCGTATGATATATACATACATACATACATACATATATATATATATATATATAAGGGACATGGGGAAAGGTGAGGCGTTATACACATAACCACCTGATCAGTTGGCATATTATGATATCGTCCCGGACGCGGGATACACGGATAAATGGATCGGGCTGCACATTCCACAGCAATATATGATATGATATGATGTTGTTAATTATATAAGCTTGCATGCATGACTCCGCCTTAAGAGGTAAGTAGTCACAGGTTATCCCATCATTTTTTATTCTCTTGTTTCTTTATTATGTTATAATGCATGCCCTACATACTCAGCACATTGTTCGTACTGACGTCCTTTTCTTTTGGACGTTGTGCTCATGCCCACAGGTAGACAGGGAGACGACCCAGGTTCCTAGGAGTCGAATCAGCTTGCACAGGAGCACTTCCATATTTCGGAGGTGCAGTTTCTGATATATTCTTTTGTGTACATACTTGGGTATGGCGGGGCCCTGTCCCATCTTCATGACTTCAGTGTTCCAGTTAGAGGCTCGTAGATACTATGTGTGGGTAGTAGATGTTATGTGACCCTCATTGTATATTTTGGATATCATTCTTTTGCTACCGTGAGGGTTTATGTATATATAAATACATATGTTTTACAGAATAGTTTATGATCAGTTCATGCAAGCATCATCTTGGAGATTATATGTGTACAGGTTGGGACGATAGTAGTATGATGAGTGGTGCTCGGTAGATAGCTCTGGGTACCTGTCATGGCCCTCTAGTCACGACATAAAGTGTCTATGTCTCTAAATAGAATAGGACATAAAGATAGAAAGTCTTCAAGGCAGCGGACGACTATGCTCACCCTGGAAACTCAAGAGGAAGTTAAAGCGACGATCAGCCACGTGTCACGGAAGTGGATCCGACCTGATACTCTGCATTCATAAAAGAATGCAGCAAGTGCAGGTCAGTACAAACAATAGTACTGGTAGGCATCATCGGCCGACTAAGCATAGCTAACACAATTCAGATAATAAAGCAGATAAGCAAATAAACTAGCAAGTATAAGCCAATACAATCAATTCCAGTATCCGTCATCACATATGAAAAGCATCTAATCCCAAATGTGCCCAGTCTGAATATATCCAATCCAATCCAACATCACAATACAACACCAAACATCTCAAATCAAGTCATAATGCAATGCAATGCAATGCAATAATGGTATGAATGCAATGCAATGCCATGCAAATGCGGTGTACACATGTACTCCGGACGGAAGTGTCGACGTCCCAGTAGCACAACCCAGTGTGAAGTCTAAGTGCCACACGTCCCGGATCTTTGCCCAACAGACAGACGAGACCCCGGATCTTTGCCCACTGGGGGTTCTTACCGGCACCACTCTGGGGGACCCGCGGAGTCCATGCACTCACTCGATCCACGATTTCGGAATGCATTATCGAACATCGGGCTCTCACGTCACTCAAGTAAAAGAGTTTCATCAAGTATCAATTCACTCAATCCATGATTCCGGGACAAACATCGGATATCAGACTCTCACGTCACTCAAGTAAAACTGAGCCCAGCTCATCAAGTATCATCAATATCTCAACAGTGTATCATGAAAATGAGAGTGCGTGCAATGCATGAATCACATCAATAATCGTGCTCAATAATCACCAGTACCAACAATCGGTATATCAACAATATAACCGAATCACAAGTACCACAGTGGGTACACCCACAATATGTCTAAGTACAAATACCAACAGCGGGTATGTCAACTATATCATAATCAAGATGATAAAACAGAATCCAATATCTACCAACGACTCATAGCATCAAGCCGGTATAATAGAACAGTCAAATCACACATAACGGGGTGGCTAGTCCCAACACACAATAGGGCCCAACCTAAGGCAATATCCAACCCGACTTCATACCCGAAGGTTCACATACTATCTCCAACAATATAATCTAAATATGTGCTTCGCTATACGAAGTCTAACCAAAGGTAAGCCATAACCTACCTGGATGGTCGAACCGCAACACCAACAACTCACTCATTTGCTTTGCCTTTCCTTTCCGCTGAACCTCAGAATCAAAGTAGTCTAAGCATAATCGAATTCTAGATTAGAAATTATGAAGAATGATGCTAATATTGCTACTATTCAAATTAGGTCAATTCTAGCCCTAGAAATTTGGGGAAATGGGCTCACAAGGACAAAACGGGAAACTCGGAAGCAAAATATCAAATTAAGCACTAGGTGATCATAACCCAACCATTAATTGCTGATTTAACTCATGGATTAGCCTAATTTCTGATTTCAAGCAAAACCCCCAAATTGGGTATAAACCCTAATTCCTTGATTTCGAAATTCAACATTAGGAATGGAAGGTATATGATTAATAAGCTTAGATTCATCAAAATCTAACATAATCATCCTCAATTTATCATTACCAAGCCTAGAGAAAGTGTTCATCAAAACCCTCTTCCAACTTCCATCACTAAGGGGTTATTAAAGGGAAGGGGGAAATCTAAGATGATTATGATTTAAGGAAGAGTAAAGGAATAAGCAAGATTTACCTTCAAGAAACTCCTCCAAATAGCTCTAAGAACAGTTCCCTCAAGCTTAAATATCGAGATAGGAAATAATGAGGGTCTAAGGGCTTTTAACACTTCATTAATTTAACAAACTGCCCGTCACCTGCTTTAGCGGCACTGGGACCGCCCCAGCGGCGCCGCTTCAGCGGTCACTCGATCGTTTCAGTGGTAATGGCAAAATTCCATTGACCGCTCCAGCCGTGCCGCTGCCGCGGTGCTGGTGCCGCCAAAGCGGGCACCAGACACCAGAAAACTCTCCCAAGTATCACAATTTGATTCGATTTTTGACTAATTCCCGAGGCCATCTGCTCACATACCATACACATAGCCATACATAAAAACACGCTATGAACGCGCCCGTGGCCTCGAAATTCCCAACAGAGGTCTCGTTGACCGAGTCAACCCCCAACGCCTTAATTTCAATTTCCCAACCCAAGTCCCGAAATGCATCCGAGTGCATTGGGAACCGAACCAAATACACACACAAGTCCTAAATGACCATCCGGACCTCTCGGAATCTACGAAATTTTGAAAAAGGTTCGTTTACCTAAAAGTCAACTTTGGGTCAGTCATTTTTCACTTTTAAGCCTATATTTCACAAAAGTTGCCCGAATCCGGTCTAGGCACCTCGAAAAGCATGCCAACAGTCCCCTCGGGTCAAAAATGAGCTAATCAATGCTCGGGAACGGGCGAAAATGCCGAAAAGACTATAATGACCAAACGGATCATTACAACAACGATAAAAAATGGAGAAAACCTATTGCCTAAATTAGATTCTCCTACAAGTTTTAGGTTTTTTGTTCTTAAAATATCTATTAAAGAATATTCATAAAATTAATTGATTTGAAAAGCTTAATAGTAGAGAAGGGCAAATTAATCCCATTGCAATATTTTACCTTAGTAATAAAAAAATTAATAAAATTATTATGAGGAAATAAAAATAAAAAAGAAAGATAATATCTTAAATGACAAGAAGTGAAGAAATTCTCTAAGATTATCCCGAAAATATACCTTAATGTTCATTGAGAGTCAATCAAGATGTGGTGTAGTACGAAAGTCCTATGCATTTTATAAAGGGTAACTTACATAATAGCTAGGGTTTCTAGGCTTCTAATCAATCGTAGCTACTGTTTTCTTAATTACAATTCTTAACTACTTTTTAGCTATTTCAGTGTATTCGGGTGTATTTAAATACACAGTTTCAAAATACAGTTAGCCAAATACAACTATATTGTTAGCTATTTCGCATGTATTCGGTGTATTCAAATACACAGTTTCAAAATATAATCATCCAAATACATATGTATAGATCAAAATCAAGAATACAGTTAAATTTGGTCAAATCTCTGATGAAATTACAAAATACACTGTATTTAAATATGGAGAATACAATCAAATCTGATTGATCTCCGGAGAAATACAAAATATTTACACTAAAAATGAAGAATACATTTAAATCCATTTAAGAATACACTGTCTTTACTCAAAAAAATTGTATACAAACAACAAAATTTCAGATACACTGTATATACTCAAAAAAATTGTATACACCAACAAATTTCCGGCGTGAAAAACAATGGAGGAGTCAACGACGTCGATTTGACTATGCCTTCACCTTAACCAGAATAGAAGTTGCGCAAACCTGCAACTCAATCGGTTGCGCAAACCTACAACTCAATCGGCGTGAAAAACAATGGAGGAGTCAACGACGTCGATTTTTTTTGTTTTTTTTGCACAACCCCCACCCCCAACCCCCCACCCCTACCCCCACCAAAAAAATATTTTTTTAAAAAAAGATTTTTAAAAGTTTTTTTTTTTTTGCACCACCCCCACCCCCTGCCCCCAGCCCCCACCACGCCCCCTCCCTCCCTAGCCCCCCACCCCCCACCCCCACCAAAAAAAAAATTTTAAAAAGATTTTTAAAAGTTTTTTTTTGTTTTTTTTGCACCACCCACCTCCCACCTCCCACCCTCCCAAAGAAAAAATTAATTTTATTTTAAAAAAAAAAGGTTTTGAAAAGTTTTTGTTTTTGGTTTTTGGAACCCCCGTTTCCACCCCTACCTCCCAAAAAAATTAATTTTATTTTTTAAAAAAAAGCTTTGAAAAATTTTTATTTTTGGTTTTTTGCACCACCGCACCCCCATCCACCCCCCCCCCCCCCCCTTCCCGCAAATAAAATAAATTGAAAAGAATTTTTTTTTTTTTTTTTTTTTTTTTGGTTTCTTACTCCACCCACCCACCCCAAAAAAAAATTATTTTAAAAAAAGTTTTGAAATTTTTTTGTTTTTTGTTTTTTGCACCACCCCAGCCCACCCCCCAAAAAATAAAAATAAAATTAAAAAAAACTTGAAAAGAAGTTTTGAATTAATGAGAGAGATACCTCCTCCATATGTTGATCCTAGCAAACCCGGAAGAAGGCGGACAAAGAGGAGACGTGGAATCGGGGAATCATTGCGAATGAGAAAAAATTAATACTCCTTATGCAAAACAGTTGGCACAAAAAACAACATGTCCAAACCGAAATGCTCCATAGTTGTTAATTGCACTGTGTTGTAATAATAGTTATTTGTTAGAACTTTATGACATTTTAATGTTGTTCTTTTTTAGAATGATAATTTCTATTCTTGGTGTTTGTGAACTTGGTTTATATGATATGTTGATCGTGTTCAATCACAAATGTGTGTATTCTGAGGTTAATAAATTGCTGAACAATTTTCAACAACTAATGAATTTGTTGCAAATGCTGTAACTTGTTGTGTTTTATCCAACAAGTAACGAGGACTTGTTGCGGTGAGAACTAGTATCTTGTTGAGTTTTATCCAAGAAATGCTAAAAGATTTTCAACAAATAAGCAATCTGTGCAATGAGAGATTTTGTTGTAGCAACTAAGTTACATTTTGGGGTTTTTCCAACAAATGGAGTGACTTGTTGCAGAAACTGGGTAACTTGTTGTGTTTATCCAACAAGAGTAAGGACTTGTTCAACAACTATGTCATAGCTTGTGTGTGGACGGTGTTTCAACGGATACTACACTCATCTTAGCAAGATATTACGGTAGTTCAACGGTACTCTAATCGGATTCACCCATATTTAGTGATCAACAAAGGGAAATCAATTATATTTAGTGATAAACAAAGGAAATCAACGATATGTAGTGATCAATTTATAATACTTAATCAATTTGATGGTATTTTGAGTTAGGAAAGATGATCTACTAAGTCGGTGTGCACTAAATCCAATGATCATTAGAGTGAATTGATATCAACTACTTGATTCACCCATATTTAGTGATAAACAAATGAAATCAATGATATTTAGTGATTAATATATAATACTTAATCAATTTGATGGTATTTTGAGTCAAGAAAGATAATCTACTAAGTCAGTATGCACTATGAACTACTTGATTCACCCATAGTCAATGATAAACAAAGGAAACCAACGATATTTAGTGATCAATGTATATACTTAATCAATTTGATGTATTTTGAGTCAGGAAATATGATATACTAAGTCAGTATGCACTAAATCGAGTTATCATTAGAGTGAATTGATGTGAACTACTTAATTCACACATATTTAGTGATAAACAAAGGAAATCAACGATATTTAGTGATCAATGTATAATACTTAATCAATTTGATGTATTTTGAGTCAGGAAAGATGATCTACTAAGTCAGTATACACTAAATCGAGTGATCATTAGAGTAATTTGATGCAAACTACTTGATTCACCCATATTTAGTGTTAAACAAAGGAAATAAATGGTATTTAGTGATGAATATATATATCTACTAATATCCTTAATGGATTAGATAGTAATTTCATGGATTAGATGGGCAATTCTAAGTGTATTCTTCGTAAATCGAGTGATCATTAGAGTGTTTTGGTGTGAAGTACTTAATTCAACCATATTTAGTGATAAACAAATGAATTCAATGTTATTCAGTATAAACAAAGGAGTTCAATGTGATCAATATCGTGAATATGTTGCACCAATGGAGGAGTTGTTGCAACATATGAGATACCTGTTGCAATATATGAGTAAGTTGTTGCAACATATGAGATATCTGCTGCAACATATAAGTCAGTTGTTGCAACATATGAGTAAATTGTTGCAACATATGAGATATTTGATGCAACATATAAGTAAGTTGTTGCAATAATTCAAATCTGTTGCAACAACTAAGCAACTTGCTTAAACATCTGATCCATCTGTTGAAACAGGTAAATAACTTGTTGCAACTACTGTTGCGACAATTAACTCATATGTTGCGACATATTTTTTAGTTTTTGCAATAATTTAAGCCATTGTTTGATTTTTTCCAACAAGGTGAATAATTTGTTGCAACAACTAAGCAACTTGTTTAAAAAGATTAGTAACTTGTTGAAGCAGTTAGTAACTTTTTGAAGCAGTTAGTAACTTGTTGCAACTTCTTCAACAAGCGCATTTTTATCCGTTGCAATAATTAGTAAGTAAAATAAATAAGTTCATAAACAGAAATTATTCAACAGCCACATTGGTTGCAAATACCACAACTAATCAAAATAAATAAGTTCATAAACATCATTCATAAATAACATAAAGGACAAAAAAAAAATACAGAAATTGTTCAACAGCAACCTTGGCTCCAAATACCACAATTTAAGTAATAATTTGTTCAAAGAATTGCCTAAGGTGTAGCGATTTCCTTGATCTACTCCATCTCCTTCATTTCCATCATCAGTTTCTTCATCTTCTAGTTCTTCTTCACTTTCTTCATTTGTATCTACTGCTTCTTTGCTCTGTTCTTCATCTCTTTCTAAGGATTGATTGTCAGTTTGGCTATTCAATTTGACTATATCTTTCCTCAACATTTGCTGATTCATAAATAAATTGTCTACTTGTTGCAACACGTGTAGAAATTGTTGCAACAACTACAAATCTGTTGGATATCTTCTACCAACGAACCAAATAATCAAGTTATGTCCAATGATTTGTAGTTGTTGCAACAGATTGTCTATTTGTTGCAACAAGTGTAAAAACTGTTGCAACAACTACAAATCGTAGGATATCTTCTACAAAAAAAAACTAAATAATCGAAGCTATGTCCACGATTTGTAGTTGTTGCAACAAGTTCTACACTTGTTGCAACAAGTGTAGAACTTGTTGCAACAACTACAAATCTGTAGGATATCTTCTACAAAAAAAACTAAATAACTGAAGCTATGTCCAACAGATTTGTAGTTGTTGCAACAGATTGTCTACTTGTTACAACAAGTGTAGAACTTGTTGCAACAACTACAAATCTGTTAGATATCTTCTACAAACAGAAGCAAATAAAGCTGAAGCTATGTCCAATGAGATTAATTGATCGTTGCAACAGATTGTCTATTTGTTGCAAAAAGTGTAGAACTTGTTGCAATAACTACAAATCTGTTGGTTATCTTCTACAAATAAAATCAGATAAATACCAGGACAAGAACAAAAAAATTATCTGTTGGATATATTTTCCTAAACCATGAACCATACCAGACAGCAACAGAAAAATCATCTATTCACTACAAACTTTTCCTAAACCCAAAAAAAAATAATTCAAAACTTCCTTTTCAGATTTTGTTTTGGAGGGGATGGGGTGGGGGGTGCAAAAAACCAAAAATAAAAACTTTCCAATACTTTTTTTAAAACAAAATTAATTTTTTTTGGGGTGGGTGGGGGAAGTAAGAAACTAAAAAAAATAATTCAAAACTTCTTTTCAAGAAAAAACATTTAGGGGGGGGGGGGGGGGGTTGGTGGTGCGAAAAAACAAAAAAAATTCAATACTTCTTTTTTTTAAAACAAATTTTTTTTTTGGAAGGGTGAGGGGTGCAAAAAAACAAAAAGAAAAACTTTTCAAAATTTTTTTTGTGGGGGGAGGGGGTAGGGGTGGGAGGAGGAGGAGTGGGGACCGGTAAAAAAATTCAAAATTTTTTTGGGGGTGGGGGTGTGGGGGGTGGCTGGTGAAAAAGCAATTAAAATAACAAAACTTTTTTAAAAAAAATCGGGCGGGACAGGGGGGTGGGTGAGGGGGGGGGAGAGGAAGAAAAGTGGGGACTGGTGAAGAAAAGTGGGGACTGGTAAAAAAAAGAAAAATCAAAACTTTTTTTTTTTAAATTTTTTTGGGGGTGGGGATTACGCGGGGGAGGGTTGGGAGGAGGGGGGGTGAAAAAACAAATAAAGAAATTTAAAAAAAAAAATTAAAACAATTTTTTTTTAAAAAAAAAATTGGGGTAGGGGGGGGGGTTTGGGGTGGAGGAGGAGGAGGGGAGTGCTCGTGAAAAAGCAAATAAAAAATATCCAAACTTTTCTTTAAATTTTTTTTTTTTGGTGGTGGGGGGGAGGGGCGGGGAGGGTGGGGCTGGGGAGAAGTGGGAGGAGGAGTGTCATGACTCGGCTACGGGCCATGACGGGTATCCGGGGCTAACCGCCGAACACCGCTCATTCTGTTACTTATCTGCTCTCATTCATAATATATGCTCACAATTTTAGAAAGCTAATATCATTTGAAACATATTTACTTTATATACATAAGCCCTTCGGCTATCAAAATAATACATATACATGAAAGACTGTGAGACCATACTACCCACACTGCGTATCTACGAGCCTCTACTAGAGTACTAGACATATGGACGGGACAGGACCCCGTCGTACCCAAAATGTATATACACAAAAATACTGTCTCAAAATAGCACCTCACCGAATAAAGGAGGGCTCACTTGTAAATCGTTGGTAGCTCCTATGTATCGCACCGTCTCCCTACACACACACGTACATGAACACGGCGTCCGAAAAAAGAAAACGGACGTCGGTACGAACATTGTCTTAGTATGTAAAACGGGAATGAAGTAAACATAATAAGGGAATCATAAGTCATGGGATAAAGACATAACCTGCATACTCTTTAAGTGGATAAATTTTATACATATATCATACATAAACATATCACATGAGTTACCATAGCGTATACATCATCTTATCATACATGCATCATCCTCGTTAACCCGCGTCCGGGTAACCATCATATACAGCCCACTAGTGGTGATCGTGTCCAGCCTTCTAGGCGCGGTGGAATCATAGCAGCCCGCCTTAGCGGTGACATGTCCGGCCATTTAGGCATGGTGGAATCACAAGCAGCCCGCCTTAGCGGTGACATGTCCGGCCAATTAGGCGCGGTGGAATCACAAGCAGCCCGCCTTAGCGGTGACATGTCCGGCCAATTAGGCGCGGTGGAATCACATCATCGTACATATCATATACTTATCATTATCATTCGTCTCATAGGCATATCATGGCTTTATCCCAATTTAACATCATTATACATTTGTCATCAAAACAAGCATTAGAACTTGAGAGCAACTATAACTGTGTCGGGGTGACATAAGGTCGTGGACCGCCGATTACATTATGGAGTAATCATAAGCGTTATATCTCTCTTTGGAGGGACTGACGTTTTAAGGTGAGTACACATAAGGAAAACATCGATAAATCGTAGTCGACATCATTAACTTCGTAAAGACATCATATCATTATCGTATTCATAATGCACCTCTCATGTTATATGGCTATTCATGAACATAGACTCTTTGTTTCCTTGAAGATAGGGAATTCATGAAGAAGAAGGAATTTCATATCAAGATTCATGCCTTAGAAATAAAGGACTAGTCTCACATACCTTTGTCGTTTAACTAATCTATCGTTTGCTTGTCCTCCTTTAATGTACACGTTCTACGTTCAAGAGAATTCATATCGATATTAGCTAAACAATCATAAGAACGTGCTTACTAAAGCTAGAGAAAATTGGGCAGCATTTCCTTTGTTTATACGACTTCCTCCGTGTTATACCCCGCGTTTTCAGAGCATAAGTATGACATGTGCCTCATCGTAGTAATGAAGTGTCGGAGACGTCCCATGGTGTTTTGAAGGGCACAAACCATGGAAAGTACGTAACAACGAAGAAGGGTGAATTACGACCTCGTAAGTCGTAATCGGGAAAGAATATTTTGAAACACAAGGATATGGCCATTATCAGTATAATGAATGACGAACATCATGTATGGAGAGTTTCGGAATATTTCGAGATCGAGTAGAGTGAAGGAAATAAGCTCGACGAAAATTTGGGAAATGCTGGGCGAATTTTTTAGTCAACGTTGGAGGCGCATATCTCATAGTATATGTGGAGTTTTAAGGTGTTTTAAAAGCTTAAGATGAAGTTCGTCGAGTCTAGTTTGTAATGCAACAAACCGTTCATTGATAGGACATCGGAGTAAGAGAATTACAGACGTTGCAAATCTGAACTGTCGACACTTGAAACAAAGCATTCCTGCATGCCGCTACAACACTGCTACAGTCTGCTACAGTACTGTAGCTACAGTGAAAACCGACTTTGGCTTTTTTTTTAAAAGGGACGAAACCTCTTTTTTTTCGGCACAAAAAAGTTCCAAAATTTCGAAAAAATTCAGCCCCTACTCCTTCCTTTCTACATAATTAAATTGAGGGATTTTATGGCTAATTGAAGGAAAAGATGGAGAAGGTAAGGTTCCGCCTCTTTTACCTATGTTATGGATGATTTATGCATGATGTGGAGTGTGGAAATGAATGGAAATCATGAAAGTATGGTGTGTGAAGTGTGGCCGTGTATATGTTGGTTGATGTAGGTATGATGAATAAATTTCATTTAGTGTTTGGTTGATGTTATTATGGATGGATTGTGTATGTTTTGGCATGTAGAAATGAATGAAAATCATGAAATTGGTGCATGTTGGTGTTGGCCGAATAGGGGCTGTTTTTGGTAGCTTATAGCGAATTGATTTTACTTAGTATTTGGTCGTTTTTGTCATGGATTATGTGATGAGAATGAAGGTATTGAATGATTCAAGTTGAATATGTAATTGTTGTGTGGTGGCCGTGTATGTGTAGCGTAGTGTAGAATTGAAGACTTAATTTTATGTAGTGCAATTTGGTTGTTGTGTTGTGGATTATGTGAAGAAAATGAAAGTTTAATGGTCCAAATTGAAGTGTGGTTGTTGTTGTGCTGTTTTAGAACTAATGTGATTCTAGTATGGTTTCTTGTATTTAGAATAATAATGGTGTTAAAGTATGGCTTGTTGGTGTAGTTGATAAATTTGGAAGGAAGAAATGTATTGTTGATTGTTTCCGCTGGACTTGGAAAGGTTTCGGGTTGCCTTGTGTATTTGATGGGCTGATTTGAACATTTTGTGGATTGTCCGAAGTGTTCTTGAACCTTGTTTGAATGGTTTGGATTAGCACTTGAACGTATGAATATTGATGTTGGTTTGATCGTATGCGGTTGATTTGAACAAAAATGAAATATCGTCGAATTGTATGGAAAAAGAGTTATTAATGTTAGAATATGTTTTGAATTACTCATTGATGTTGTGGGAATGGTTGTTGGTATTGTTGTTGATGATATTGGCCGAGTTGAATTCTCGGGGTGTTGAATTTATAGGGGAAATCTTTGCCCAATTTTCTGTAGACAAAGTGATGGCTTGGAATTGAATTTCTACGTGCTTATGACTAATGCTCGACGGTAATGACATTATTGTAGATCGTGAGAAGCCGAGATGTAAGTTCGGATTAGCGTAGGGAGTGGCCAAGGTATGTAAAGCGTAACCCTTCCTTCTTTTGGCATGCCTAAGTTACAAATAGGCTATGACACGAGCCTCGAAGAATTCTATTCTCGCAATCCGAGCATGTTTATGACTTTTATTCGTTCTTGGAAATTCGTATGTTGATATGATGAAATATTGGCCTTTATGCCTTTGAAATAATTGATTTTCAACTTTTGCATAAAAAGTTTGGCTTTTAAGAGTTTTGTAACTACGAACGTCCGTAACTTTCACAGACAGAACCGGATGGCCTTGATATGCTCGTAAATGATTCCCTAACGTATTATGACTATGATTTTCGTAGGCGGGCCCGGATTGGGTTGACGCTCGTCCGTGGGTCCCGCGACTTTCTTCTGTATAGTTCTGATGGCTTTTGAAAGAATTGGATATGACTATTTTTCCGACCCCCGAGTATGATTACATATTTATCGGTTGAGTCTGAAATAAGGATTTTTATGTATGTGATTTTGATACGTAACTATGGTTTCTGAAGTTCGGTTTGATATGTTCTGAGTGATATTCGGAAGAAAATCGATTTGACCTATTTACACGGTTTACAATGATGGTTTGTTTTGATTAACCTATTAAGTTTTTGAAAATGTTTTTAAACTATATTTGGTTACTCATGATTCTGTTCGTGCATTCTGTGGTTACATTTTTCGCCAAGTCCCGGGCCGGTTATGTTATCGTGCGCACTATGCTGTATTCTGAAATATGATGTGTATTCTGAAGTATGATGTGTATTTCGAAACATGATGTGATACGAAGTACGATATGATATGATGGTCGATTTACGATGCGTATTCGGAGTATGATGTGTCGGTTCGCCGAAGCCCCTTTTCGATCGGGAACCGCGTATATATTATGGTGTTATGATGTGTGTCGGTACGCCGAACCCCCTTTTCGGCCCTGCATCGTGTATATATACTACGTTATATGTTATATGTATGGATTCTGGAATATGATCTGTTGGTATCAAAGCCGGTGGTGGGGCAAACCCAATGGTGGGGCAAACCCAGTGGTGGGGCAAACCCAATGGTGGGGCAAACCCAATGATGATGCAAAATTCCACATTGGTTTAGCCCAATCCCACACTGGTTTAGGCCAATCCCACACTGGTTTAGGCCAATCCCACATTGGTTTAGGCCAATCCCACATCGGTTAATTGCATCTCATATGACCGGTCATGATGTTATGATGCGTTACGGTATGTATATGATGATTATTTATTTGTGTCACTCAGTCCCATTGTGGGCGGGATATGGTTCATGACATTGATTGGCGTAATTTGTATTTCGGGAATAAGCATTTTGGCATTCGGATTATTATATTTGTCTTTTGTACCTCTGATGTACGATTTGCGTTTCATATGCGTACCTTTATATTCTACTATTATTACTTTTCGTACTCGACTTCGGTTATGATTTTGTTTTCGTACTTTCTGCTTTGCATACTCAATATTTCCCGTCCGACCCCGCCTTCGAGGGCTGCGTTTCGTACCGCGCGGTAACCACGGATGAGTAAGTGATGTTCGCCGAGAAGATGTTCCGGCTAGATTGGCGAGCTCCATTTCCTCCTCGGAGTCTTCGAGTCGGAGATGTTTTTGTATGGTATCGAAGTTATGGTAGAGACTTGCGGACAGTGTCATGTGTATGATATGTCGGTTTATGAGCGGCTATGTAAGCGATGTATTATTATGCAACGTGTTACGAACTTCGTATGTTTACGATTTCATACGATCTCTTAGTTTTATTTGATTTGACAAAGATGAAAGGCATGTTTGTTTTCGGAAAAACAAAAAAAAAAATTTCACTATGTGCTTATGTTATGTTTTGCGGGCCCAGTATGATTATGAGTATTACGAAAGTCAGCGGGTTCGCTCGGCCCTAGGTAAGGGTCGGGTGCCCATCACACCCTATCGGATTAAGGGTGTGACACTCCGTATTCCATATCAACTCCCAATCATTCATAACAACAATTACAATATCATAAACAACAATTCCCATTCGCTTACATTATTCGCATTTCACAATTTCCCTTCAATTCTCCAAAATCATGATCATGGTTCAATATCATGTTTCTTCACATATAATACTTATTTCCATACTCTAGATATCATTCATAACATGTTCATAATCACTACTACAATATCCACAACTCAATCCAAGCTTCATTAAAAGTGACACTATTGCCATATTTATGACCCATTTCCCATATTCTTCTACCATTCAAGTGTTTCATCCTTACAATAATTCAAACACCATGAAAATGCCATAAAACTTACCTTAGATATTGGAGGAATAAGTCTTGAGTGGAATACTCTTCTTGCACTAAAAACCCTAATTCACTTATCTTGGAATTTCTTGACTTAGATGACTTTAATGAGTTTCACAATCTTGATTCTTGTTGGTTTGATGAAGTTGATCATCAATTTTCCTTGAATTTCTTGTGGATGAAGTGTATGGAATGTTCTAGAGGTCTTGAGAGAGATGAAGAAGTGTGTGGAATGAAATAAATGAAGTGGGAGCATCATTATATAATTGAACTTAGTTCAGCCCGTCGAGACTTCCACGGACACTTTCACGGTCCGTGGAACATTATGTTGTCCGTGGAACTAGTCGTGGTTCACCACCAGCCAGCCACCAACTCTGCTGGGAGTTCCACGGACCCTTCCATGGTTCGTACAAAGTTACACGGTCCGTGGAAGTAGCCGTGCAACTCACAGTTTTCCGAAGTCGTCTCTCGTCGTTTCGTTTGATCTCCAATCCTTATGGAACCTTCTTAACACTTGTTTAACACCTCAATAGCAATCTAAGGGACGTTATAACTCTTCCTCAAAGCATCATTAAACTCTCATTAACTCGATACTCGAAATTCTTGCCCGACACACCACATACATGACTTCTTTCATGCAACTTTTCTTCTCTATCTCGAATGTCTTTGGAAATCTTAATTAGGACCATTAAAGACTATTTCTTACTTGTCCAAACATCGTATACGTCGTGCCCTTCGTTAGTCTATTCATTGTATGCTAACGGGATTTTTCGCGTGTAACGAGAGAAGGGGGTGCGGGTTTTTTTGGATTAAGTTGGGATCTTTTTGTATTTTATAAAAGATTAAGAAGTTTGAAAAAAATACATTTTGGATCCAATCTTCTTAATCCCAAATTTAATTGAATTTTGATTTGATGTAATCCCCACAAGTCACCTATACTAATTTGACAACTAAAAAGTCACTTATAGTTAAATCTTCCATCTAACTATACTAAATACAGGTGAAAAAGAAAAAGAAAAAGAAAAAGAAAAAGAAAACCACAAATACAGCATTTTTAAGTCCATCTTCTAACAGAGGCAACCAAACCCATCTCCCATTACAGCTCTGTGTGATTACTTGTAAGTTTGGTTTGCATATGCTTATTATGATCCCAATAATAACTACTCAGATCTGAGATTCGATTGTTGTGATTTGAAACCAATAGGGCAGGAGGCAGGTATGAGTATGTATACGGGGTTCACTCGGCTATGCAAGGGCCTTGCAGTAGTGCTTCTTGGAGGTCACATTGTTGTTCACATTCTTCCTTCTTCTCTTTCCTATCTTGCTCTCATCCCTGCCAAGTAACTAATCTCTCTCTTTAATTACTATTTATTGTCTTATTTGGTTGGATCACGGGATTTTAGAATTTGAATTAGCAACTTTATATGCCGTTTCCAATTGGGTTTTCTTTGATGTAGTTTCTGTATCTGTAAATGCTTGATTTTTATCTCAACCTCATAGATCATGCACTGATCTATTTACTCTCTTCGTTCCAATTTATGTGATACTTTTCGCTTTTCGAGAGTTAATTTGACTAAAATTTGAAGCTAAATTGGATTAGATTAACTCAATATTTTAAGTTTAAAATTTATATATTTGAAAACCACTTGAAAGGTACTATCAGTTGCAACTTTTCTCATATTAATTTGGTGAGAAAATACATCTTAAAATGTTGGTCAAAGTTCATGCCGTTTGAATCTCGAAAAACGAAAAGTATCACATAAATTGGGATAAAGGGAGTAATACATTTGTCTACTGACGCTCATATCCTTTTCTGAAATGGTCCTCATTAGAAGAAAAAAAAAAACTTCTTTCAAAATACTAGAGAAAGACTTGCTTGACGAGCTATGAAATTTAAGGTGATCTTCTGAATACCTCTTTAAGAAAAGCAAAATTTGGACCTAAGTATAGGTTACTCCTTGTTTTTCATGATCCATGCATTACCTTAAGGCTGAATACATGAATGGCAGATGCGGATCCAGGATTTAAATTTTATGGGTTCATTTTAAGATTCTTAGTATTGAACCCATTGTAATTGTAAAACTATGGGTTTAGACTTACTATTGTTGCCATTTTAGTGAACATAAATTTATGTTCCACGTTAAAAGTACTGGATCCAGAGGTTTGCATCCGCCACTGATGGACGGCCCCTCAAACTTGCCTGGGTTTTCCTTTTTGGACACCTGAACTTCGGACTGTACCTATTAAACACTTGAACTCGAGTTAAACTATGTCTATTGAATACATTTTCTACAGCAATCTAAAATGCTTGAAGCGTGAGGTTCAAACACTACGAGGTGGCAGTGTAACAAATCAGAAAAAGACACATCAGCAGTTAAAACAAAAAAGAAAAAACTATTACTCCTCTCGTCCAAAAGATTATGCTTCCTTTGACTTGACACAAAGTTTAAGAAATAAAGGAAGACTTTTGAAATGTGTGGTCCAAAACAAGCCTTAGATAGTTGTGTGGCTGTAAATCATCTCATAAAGTTAAATTGTTTCTAAATATAAAAAGGTGACAATCTTTTTGGGACAGACTAAAAAGGAAAGGAGGACAATCTTTTTGGGACAGAGGGAGTAAAACAAAAAAGAAAAAACTAACAACTTTTCTCCACCCCTCCCTTCATCTTCCTCTTCCCCAACCCCCGATTTACTTCCTGGTTTGATTTCTGACTCCAGATTTTGGTTCATTCTAGTAATAATATGTATATGTTTGGTCAAACTTCTATGCCAATTACTTTTCCCTCTTATGCAACATTCCTATTACTTCCGAAATGCAAGATATACATTTCCTTGTGTCATTTGTCTTTTTCACTATTATGTTACTTCATCTAGATCCCCTCAAATTATTATTATTATTTTTGATAATCGTGGTTGCCGGACCAGCTTGCGCGCACCTCGACTAATTCCACGGGATACCTATCACCTCTCACCAGCAACAGGTACTAGGTAACTCTGTCTACCAAGGGTAGAACAGATGGAAAGAAATCACCTAGTGTTTTGTCTCTGCTGGGATTTGAACTTGAGACCTCATGGTGCTCAACCCACTTCATTGACCACTAGGTCACACCCTTAAGTGCCTCCTCAAATTATTTTCTGACCCATCTATTTTCAATGTAAGAACTGAGAGTAATGGAATTTGTTAAAGGTGCAGTGGTGTAAAAATGGAGAAAAGTGGAGAATACGAGCTTGTTTTGAAGGAGGTGAAAGGAGATATGGGAGATGTGGAATCAAGTAAGCTGTGATTTAGGTCGTTGGGTATTACCAGAGACTGTGATAGAAGAACTATTGGATTTTCTTTTACGAAGAGTGTACTGTGGCGGCAGATTTGAAAGGATCTGTTTGGGGGCTGGTCTGTACGGTGATGGATGCAGTGGCTACAATGGTGGTGGAGGTGGCAGAAGTGGTGGAAATGATGGCCGCAAATTAAAGTTGATGGAGATAGAAAAAAAGTTAAAAAAAAAAAATAGGACTTTCTACTCTCTCAAAGGAGAGTGCATTACACACACTGTGCCTTGTCAACATAGTGTGTTTAATTGGTTCATTTTTAACTAACATCAAAAGTTTAATAGGTACAACTCTAGGTTCAAGTGCTTAAATGAAAATATCGGACAAGTGTGGGGGGCCGTTTATGTATTCAGCCTTACCTTAACAATGTCATGAACATAAACTATCAATAAAATATGTTTAAGATGATAATTTTATTTTTTGTAGAACACTGTATAAGATGCTTTACTTTGAAGCATGTCAAATCTGTTGGACAATAGTGTTAAGACCAAATTATAGCTTTAAAATCTTTAGGACCATAAAGGGATTGGCTCAGTCGTCATAGTTATTCAGGATCCTCGTAGCGACAAAACATGATGGTTGCTCTATATTGACTTTTTCAACAAGTTATTCATGCAAGAAGGCATCTTTTATATTCTTGATTAAGAGACCAATGAAACATGCCTATCTTGGAGAGAAAGAGGGACATATGTTGTGTTAGCAAAGGCAAAAAGAGCAGAAAAATGGTAAGATATGTTGGGGCTTTAAGCATCTAATGTATAAAGACCAGATTTCACCAAAGGCTCACAAAAAAAGTGATCTATGTTTAAGGCTAAGAATATTTCTATTTTGCCTTTGAAAATTCTACTATTCCTTTCTGCCCAAATTGTTTCCCAAATAACATGAGGAATAGCATTCCAGATCTAGAAGCCTTCTTACTGAGATGTTTCGCTATTACAGCAGTTGAGAAAATCCAATATGGAATTTGGTGGTCTAGCATACGCCCAAGATGGGGGGCAAAATCATGCTCCATAATTTGACTCTAACCTTACAGTGAAGAAAAATGTGATAAACATCTTCGGTTGCACCTCGCAAAGAGAACATCGACTACAAAGTCGAAATCCTCTTTTCTGAAGGTTAGTCACAAGCCTCCTTAGGCACAAATCAAGAATAAAAAGACACCTTAAGGGAGCCTTGTTGTACCAAATTTTCTTCTATAGCCAGAAGCTTGTGTTCTTAGAAATCAACCACATGTTGCATGATTTTACTGAGAAACATCCACCAGAATGACACTTCCTAAGAATAGAGTTAGGCTTTTGAAGTTTTGATGACTGAAATAGTATTGCCAAGCATTTGTCAAAAAAAAAAAACCTCATCCTTTCTAACTCCCAATCATTGATGTTCCTTCTGAAGAAAAGATCCCAACCTGGAAACTGATATATTAAAGGTGAGTGTCCCAACCAAGCATCTTCCCAAAACCTTAATCCTACAATTTCCTAGAAGAAATCCTGAATTTTCAGCAAACTTGCTCCAATAAGATCAATGTACTTCATGACGCCAGTACTGTGAGGTGCACATATTGAAGCTCCACTGCCATTTCATTTTTGATATTTGATAAATCTTTCAAACATGTACGTACACATGTCAAAAGTGCACATTTCGAAAAGCTTCAAGCTGAAACACTAATCAGTAACCACTACTACTACTCGAAGGCAGTAACAAAGCGGGGAGCCATATCCTAATCATACTTGGAAAGGAAAAGGCGACCATATGCAATGATAAGTCAAGAACATCAAATGGTTCACCCCTTTAAAAATTCAAAATGAAAAAAAAAAAAAATGACCGAGGAAAAGATTAAGGCATAGAAAACAAAGCGCAACTGTGAAAATACACATTTCCCCTCTTTGTTTTTTTATCAAACATCAACGATTACTGTTGGGACATTTTCGCGCAAAATGACTTTCTTCCCTAGTTCGGAAATAACCACCTACGCCGCCGTCGCTGGAATATCTCCCATCTTCACTACCATAGCCACCACTCCACCTCCACCTCCCTGAGTATCAATCCTAGCAAAATGTCTGGTATCACCTCACTTAAACACCCACTTCAGACATTATTGGGGACCTGCACAATCTGTAACTATGTTATATGCACTTAGTGTTTTATCATTAATAAAGATCATTGTTACTTATCAAAAGAATGTTAGCACAAGAAAGTTGGAGGATAGAAATAACTCCGATCTACTTTTTATTGAAAGTAACATAGCCGCGAGAATGGTCATCAATAAATGTCATGAAGTAAGGAAGAATTAAGCTGACCTGTCTTGTAGTCTGGATATCTAAATGAACTTCTTCAAATATACACACACCCTACTTGAGAAAGAAGCACAAGCTTGTTTCCGGAACTGACACGTACTCCATTCTTGCAAAAGGCTTGACGCCCAACTTTTGACTATTAATGGCTCTTCTCATTTCCTTGGGAATTTTGCCGGGATATGGTTTTGAAAAACTTTCCTCCGAAATATTGATACACCTGGCTTTTCTTTTAACTTTTCTTTTTCCTTTTTACCCGGCCCTCCTTTTTTAATGTTTTATCAAAGTTGTAGATTCCCTTCATTAAATAATGTGGGGATGAGGGCGGACTCTTTATTAAAAGTAAAAGTAGCTATTATCATATTGTGAGATAGCAAAGAGAACATTTCATTTTGAGGATTCATATAGCCAAAGCAACTTGCTGGGGACGGAGGCATGGTTGTTATTGTTGTAGTATATAGATTTTCACTTTTGCCGCTTAAACTTCTTAATTCATGGGATTTAAATCAATATTTTATGTCACTTGCATGTTGCTAATCACAAAACCAAAAAAAATGACAAAAATGATTCCTTATGTTTGGGGTAGGTTTAAAATAGTCTGTTAAATATACTCCTCATAATTTTTGGTCTTTTTAGTTTGTGAAAAGTGATCAATTTTAGTCCCAGTCAAATATTTAACACACTTTGACGGTTAGATTTAATGGATGAGATAAAAAAAGGATTTGGCCCAAGGGTTTTAGTCTGATGGTAAAAATACAATGCATGATGTGTAGGTCAAGTGCACGTTACAAGTTCAAACCATGTCAGATAAAACCCTGGTATTTGAGTAGGGAAGGGTAGAGAGGCAGATCCATTATCCACCAAGTTTTGAACCTTGCACCACTGGCTCTCGGGGATTTTTCGGTTTTTTAAAGAATATTTGATCAGAAACACTAGGAAAAACCCATCAAATCTCAGAAATTGCAGCACCAAAAAGTGCACTAGATATTGGAAATAGACCAAAAATAGTAGAAGCACTACCTCAAAAATTGTATCATACACCAGAAATAAAAATAGAAGAAACTGCACCTCCGAATGTGACAGAGACAAAAAATGCTTACTTTTGGCAAACTTAAAGGACAAACTGCTCAAGAGTATATTCATGGGACTATTTGAGACCTACCCCCTAACATAAGAGACCATTTTTGTCATTTTATCATTTTTTTTTTCTTATGTCAAATATAATATAGAACAATCAAACACAGTGTGTGCACGCCGTATGCATGTCAAGTCAGAGCTTGAAGTTCTGCTTTATCTAATATTTTTGACAGGAGATTATAAAAAGAAAATATTTTCGATGGGAGATCTGGTGGTGCAGAGTAACTTTTACATAAAATCAGAAACAATTATCCCCTTTCTTCAGAAACAATTATCCCCTTTCTCGTATATGCTTGGACATAATATTGTGTGAAACTTGTTCTAATAGCGAGACTATACTCAGCGGATCCAGCCTTGACCACCTAATTATTGGAAAGGGATATTTGATGAGTTCACTGAGAATGGTCATTTGTGCTCTGTAATTCTGTATTAGTAGAACTGGGAGATTTCTCAAAACTTGTGACTAGCTGCACCCTATACTACTAGGACATGATGTATACTGTTAGAATCTGGGAAAACAGTTGAATCACTTGAACTGTTTCTAAAGTGTGTTCTTTTGTGTTTATTGCAGGACTATTCCATTTGCATGGAATCTTATAACAGCTGGTTACACCGAACAAACAGTGTATGGGGTATGCTTATTTGGCGTTAACTGATTCTTGGTTCTAGTTTGCATTTCATAGCTGCCTTAAAGAGAAGCCCAAGGCTCACGCTTTTAACAATTTTTTTTTTTTTTAATATTTCTTGAAGTGTGTGATCATCTTATTTAAAAGTTTAAGCTCTTAAGAGAGAATATGCACTTTTTTAAATAATTATGTCTTCTGCACGCCCCTTCACTTCACGTGCGGGCCTGATTCTTATTCTGGCCAAGTACTTGGAAGTTCTTTTCGATAATTGGTGGTGGTGAGACTTGAACCTAGGACCTCTGTTGGTTTGAAACCATGTTCAAATGTGTGACTATGTCATCTAAAAGTTTAGGCTGTTATAGAGAATAAACTTTTATTTACTTAATTATATCTTCAACATTATTCCTTGTATCATTCTCCTTGACATTACCAATTATGTCCAGGCAATCATCAGCTCCATCGGACTTCTTTTCCTGGGGAAGCTGCTTGAGCCCATCTGGGGTTCCAGGGAATTCTTGAAGTTCATCTTTATTGTCAACTTTTTGACATCTCTCTTTGTTTTCATCACAGCCATATCATTGTACTACATAACAAGACTGGAAATCTACCTGTAAGTTGCATGGATTTAATACTATCAGTGAATTACTTTGATTGCCTGGTTACTTAGGTTATTATTTTATTAGCTTAGGATGGAGTTAGTGACTCAGTAGTTTTCTTAGGAATTAGACCTGCTTATTTTGTTTCTCGTTGTCTTCTACTTAGGGATTCCCTGCTTTGTCTCTGCACAAGCACAATTGTGGATGCTTTACTATTTTCTATCTTTAATGGAAGTATTGCATAACTTCTGATTTTACGGTTCTGCCGATCTTATTTGTTAGCTATATGCCTATTTCCGGCTTCCAAGGAGTTCTTTCTGGTTTCTTAGTTGGCATCAAGCAAATCTTGCCCGACCAAGAGTTATCTATTTTGAAACTGAAAGCGAAGGTACAAGCACTGGAATTACCAACTGATTTTGAGAGGCATCTCCAGACACTAATATCTCTGAAATTAAAATATGCTCTAACATCACTTGTGATTGCTATTTGAGCTCTTTGCAGTGGTTGCCTTCCCTTGCATTGTTGTTCTCAATTGCTGTAAGCTTTTTCACGGCAGATTCAGTATCATACCTTCCAACAATAGTATTTGGGACATATTTTGGCTGGATCTACCTAAGATACTGGCAGAAGAAACCAGAGACAAAACTAAAGGGTGATCCAAGTGATGAATTTGCCTTCTCTTCTTTCTTCCCTGAATTTTTCAGGTACTTTCCAATTTTCCCTCTTGCTATGGACTAATTATTCTTAATTAGTCTGTGTTCTCAGTGTTCCCACAATGACTTCTCGTTGGCTGTAACGCAGACCAGTAATTGATCCAATTGCAACAATATTTGAACGGATGCTTTGTGGTAGAAGATCTGAGATTTCTAACGAGGAAAGGGGCTATACTCTAGGTGGTTCCACATTGCCTGGTTCTGATCCCATTGAAGCATCGAGGAGGAGGTATAGTGACAAATTTTTGTACTAAATCTTGCCAGTGGTTTACAAAATGTGACAGAGCTGAGTTGATCATGGTTAATATATGCTCACATTCTAGAAAATTCATTTCTTTTTCATTGGCTGTATGTGTTTGAACATGTAGTAATTGTTTTCCCCATATACTAAAGAAGATAGATTAACTTGGGTGCCAGATGCAGTACCACACGGCATTCAATGTAATCACAGACTCTTAGCAAATTCCCTTGAAGATAAAGTCATCATTTCGATGCACAACTGTGTATTAATTAATCAAGCACTTCTCTAAGCAGCCATGCATTCATGCTCTGGTCATTTATGAGAAAGATCTGGTAATATGTTAACTAAGAATTCCAGGCTGTCTTAACTAAGAATTCCAGGCTGTCTTGTCATGAATTGTATTAGTAACATTTTATTTTCTATTTCTATGTTTTTGTCGCAAGGAAGAGTTTCTAACATCTATTTGATGATTGTCCGTATCTAAAATATTAACATCTAGTACTTAATTTTGGACTTGGTCATAGAAGAGTGCTATCCTGTGTGCAGTTAGCCCTAGATGATAAAACTATGCTTCATATTTTATTTGAGAATTTCTAATATTTATTATTTGATTGTTGGGCTTGGAGATAACCATGCTGCAGGTTATAGCAGTGCCAGCTTTAGCCCTTAGCCCAGATGTTATTTCTTTTTCTTTGTATTTGGGATTAGCCCCACTTATTTAATTAATTCGGTTGGCGAAGAGGGTCGGATCCTTTGACTTGATTCCAGAATTGGTTGGCTCACCTTTTTTGACCTCCACTCTGAAAATATCTCTCCGTCGCTCTCTCTTTCTCTCTCCTCTCTCACAAAGCCCTAATGCGTTTTCTCTGATTTTTATAGTTGACAAATAATTGTTAGTTCGATACTTAACACACGTTTCGTATTGTATGACATGGTCAAATAGATTTTATTCTGTCAGCGTGAACCCTCACCAACCACTGAATGAGTTGTTTTGGATGCATGGACAAGTGATTGTCACTTTCCATTTTAACTGGAGCTCCTATAAAAGGAATTTTGTCGCACATGTGATTTGTGAGAAATTAGGAGTGTTTATTCCAATCCATTTGACATAAGATCGGTTAGTGAAGGATAGTTTCATATTTGTTGTGATTCTTTTGCTTTTTGTCTTGCATGCTGATATTGTATATTACAGCTGGTAGGGTAATTTATCATGTTACTGTACGAAAATTCATCTAATTTATTGTTAACCTCATAGGTTTTACATATGGTTCACTTATAAAATGCAGGGAAAGAGGTGCGAGAGCACTTGAAGAAAGATTGGCAGCGGAGCGTTTGGCTGCTGGAAAGAAGGCTGAAGATTCAGAAAGAGATGCCAATGATAAAGTGTAGAAGCTGGTCAATATATATGTAATGTGCTTTCTTTGCAGAAAAAATGTTTGTCCTCTAGAAGCTAGAAGATTGTGCACATTTTTGGCAGTGTACTCTTTTGGATTCTTGATGGAAGTTTTGTCACCTGTTGTTTATCATCCCTATGGTGAATTTACATTTTTCCCCTTTTCAATTTCCACCACCCTTTCTATATGTTACCGTCCTTTTTAAAATCTCCATTGAAAAAGATCTGAAACTAAAAATGCAGGAAATGAAAATCTGTATGTAAGAAGAATGATGTCTTTTTAATAAGTGCTATACAGGAGTATATAAAGTAAAAAGCTAACTACCTTTAACTACTTCCTAACATTTAAAGGGCAAATTTTGCCCTTGAACTAATTGAAATGAGACAATTTTACCCTCTGTTTAAATTTTTGCTCAAAGTATCCTTATATTGTTAATAAGTGGATTAACAATACCCTTCCGTCACTTTTTTTTTTACTAGGGTATTTTGGTAGCTTTTGTCACTTTTTGGGTCATTTAAGTCTCGGACTCCAAAGCTATAGCAACCCTTAGCGTGGAAGGTATTTTACAATTTAGTCTTATTGCGCACTAAATTAGTGTGCAATAGGTATATTTTTTTCACACAATTTTAATGCTCTCAAATTCACGTTTTTTTATACTTTGATCAAAGATTAGTCATGATTCAAAACTCCGAAATATTAATATTTTATATAGAACTTGATATCTTTTTTTGCGGACAATAATGTCGGCTCATTACATCAAGTTTACCTAAAGGTTTGGATCGTCGTTTTTAGGGATTGTAAAGTGCTCCAAAGTAAGTTTTGTTTGTTTGAATCTTGTTATCTTTAGGTTTAGTCTTTTATTTTATAAGGTTTTGTTTTAAGTGTTTTATTTTTTAGTCAAGGCATTACTTTTTTTTCGAATGTACAAATAAAAATATTATATTAAAAAATAATTCATCAAATACGAGAGTTCAAAATAATTCATTGCAATAACCAAATAATACATCATTATTTACAATAACAAAATATTTAAAACAATACATCAAGTACGAGAGGCTCTTCTACTACGAGACGTACTATCACCACCACGGCCTCGTAGGCTACACAAACGCTTATCATAGCCAAACTCCTTACACGTAAAGCACCTGCGAGAGTATGTCCTATCATTGACATCCATTTGATTGTGAATCCGAGTTCGTCCGTTAACCCAAATTTCTTGATACTCCTTGTTAGCAACCATTGAAAATGGCTCGTTTGGCCAATAAGCTTGATCACCAAGTGGTAAAAGTGGCCGACATATGCTTTAGCGTAACTTTTGACACTGTATTCCGATGCCACATAACTTGATACCGTTTTTCCCATTGACTCGAAACACTTGACGGCATGAGAACACGGCATGTGGTATGTTTGCCGCTTACCAAAACTACATGTTCTAGTGCCCTCATAAACGGTATGTAAGTTTCATCCCTTACCCTCGTAATAACCTGTTTTGACTTCATACATACGTTCAGCCAGGCTATACTCGGTCATCTTGTGCAACTCACATTTTTTCCTGTGATGCTCCGTCATTTTTGAAGGTTTTGGCATCCATCTCCCACCCTCTGCTAATATGGCTCTGGCTTGCTTTGTTCTTGTCACAAACCGCTCCACAACTTGCATGAAAGTCATTCTTACCATTGCAGTAACGGGTAGTCCCCCAGCAGATTTTAGCAAACCATTGAATGACTCCGAGTTGTTTGTTGTAAGCATCCCCCATCTCCTGCCTTCATCAGCATGTAATGTCCATTTTTCAACTTCGATTTTCTTCAACCAAATATATGCTTCTGGACTCACTGCCTTGATCGTCTCCATCCTCACAAGCCATTTTTTTTTTGTTGATGCTCCATCGCAACAACCCACATCAATTTGTCGAGTGCGCCGTTTCCAAACTTCATTTCAAAATTTTCCTTAACGGGCCTTAAACAATAGCGATGGTAAGTAAAGGGAGGCTGCCATCCCTCCAAAGTAGACATATTGTGCAATATGCCTGGATGTCGATCAGATAGCACGCGTATGCCCATACGATCCTTAATAATATGCTGCCTCAAATGTGTCCAAAACATCCCCCATGTCTCGTTGCTCTCGTTAGCGGCAATTACGAAAGCAAGAAGGAATATCGACCCATTGGCATCCATTCCTACTGCAATCAGTAGCTTGATGTCGTATACACCATATACATGCATGCCATCTATGGATATGACTGGCCGGCAGTGAGTAAAACCATCAATGCATAGTTTGGATATCCAAAACACATAGTTGAAAATATTACCGGACAGAAGCCTCCACTCTACAACAGTTCCATCATTGAATTTTTGTAGAGTTGCCATATACCTCGGCAACGTCTGGAAAGAGCCATACCAATTCCTATAAATCATCTCAAACGCACGCCTACGCCCAAGATATCCCTTTCTCTTGCTTATTGTTTTATGATATACTATCTTAACGTTTCTAATGCAATCTTTGATGGGGATCCTGTACAAGTTTACAAACAACACTTAGCAATGATAATTTAATTGATGTAACCTCAACGCATTTCGGGGAGAACCAGCTAGCTCAGGGTTCGAGTGGCATTTCACCCCTAACCACAACTCATCCGCTGATTCTTCAACATCAGTCGGTTCGGACCTCCAATTATAATGAACTAGGTCGAATAGGTTACCTTGGGGTTTCGGCAACGTCTTTAAGTAGCACTTGAGCAATCATATTTATATCTAAATTAAAATGATCTGCTCGATTCTCTCCCATATCACAAGTGTGACGTTTGTTAAATTTTGTGATAACCCATATACTATCGGGCTTAACAATTCCCCGAAGCATCCATTGACAGTGTTGATACTATCGTCTACAAACTAGTCTCCATATTTTTCTGGTTGAATCATCAACCCTATACTCCCTCATTTCCTTGTAACAATAAATTTTGACTGCCCTTTGCAATGCCTTTTTTTATTCGAACACCATCCCTTTTTCAAGGTAGAAATCATCTTTTATAAGATCGGCCGGTTCTTTCCACATTTTTTGACGACTTTGATCATCTTCTCCGGTGAAGACAAAGGCATCAACACGACCTTGAAGATTGTCTAGATATGGAATATTGTCAGAATGCCACTGCATTGGGCTTTCGGGAGTTGGGTTTTCCGGCAGCGGACTTTGCATCAATTCTATTAAATTTTCTTGCTGCCTACCAGATTGAACATCGACCTCTTCGTCATCATCATCATCATCGGTTACTTCTGCATTATTCGGTTCGCTATCACTTGATGACGTCTCACAATAATTTGGACAATCATCACCATCTAAGAAAGGCCTCTTCCTACAAGAAAAGTAACATATTTTAAATACCAACATCAAATATATATGGATTATTTAATATCAAGGTGATGAACCTACCGATATTGATATATATTGACATGGTTTGGAGAAAGATCAACTCCACCGAACTGAGTGGATTGCCCAAAATCAACATTTACCCAAAATCCCTATATTCTTTAGGCGCTCTCAAATACTCCCTGAAAGAGTCATCATCATTGATATTCCACACACCATAAAGCACTAAACCTTGTGAAATGGTGTATGGATATCTGCCTATTACAGATAATCCATACTGAGTGGGATCAGTTTTCATTTTTTTGTGTAGGTAAGTGACTAATGTTTCGTAATTCAAGGTCGTTAGAAACTTTACATGTGCTTTTGGTTTGATACTATAACGAACGATATTATTGTCATCAAGTATATCTCCATCCCAAAATAGAGAAACCCTAACAGTTGAAGATGGAGAAGATATTTTTTCTTTGAAGTTTGAGTTTTTTCAAGAACTTAAAAGACTTAAACTTATGAAATGGATGAGTTTTTACCTCATCCAACTTTCATATTAAATAGAAAACTTTTGAATGCAAAAGTGAACATTTTAAAAATGTGGGATTAACCCCCATTGTGCATGAAAAAACTGCGCAGTACTTTTGCGCAAGAAAATAATGCGCAATAGGATAGGATTCCTGAAATAATGCAGCATTGTGTTGTCAAATCAAGCATAATGTGTCATAAAAAGCGGACATATAATGGAGCATTGTGTTGTCAAATCAAGCATAGTGTGTCATCTATGGCTCATATATGCATTTAAATGTTGCGCAATACAAGTTAGTGTCATAAAAAGCGATCAAAAAATACAGCATGGTGTTTGTTGACACCTAATTTTTGACCTCCCATAATTTGCCTTAATTACCCAGAGTCCTTGAAATATTAAACAGAGGGAAATATATCTTTTTAGAAGTCAAAATAATTTTCTAAAATTTATTTAGGCTATATTTTGCAAATTTTGTTTGATAAGATAATTTATATAATATTACAAATTAATTTAAGTATTTTCACAATTATTACACTTTTGCTAAATTAGCCAAGAAGAGTTGGATAATTTTTCATGATTATTCACTTAATAGTTTAAATTGTTAAAATAGCAATTTGTAAAGTATTTTACTCTGTTTAATGCAAGGAATCTATTTAATTAAGTAAATTAGCCATTTTTACCCCTCAGTACTTATTTAATCAAACTATTGGATTTTTATCATAGTTAATTGAGTTTTAATTGTAATTGATTTTGAAACTTGCCATTAAGCGGCTATAATTGAAATAATTAATTATTAGCTAATTATGACAATAATTTGAACTAGTAAAATTTAATTAAGGTCTTTTGACAAAGTTCATTTATTTTATTATTATTGTTATTATTTCTTTTGAATTTAATCAATTAGTTTAAATGGGATCTTATTTTGAAATTATCCAATTAATGGACATTAATTCAATATTGGCCACTTATTTAAATTTTCATGAAGTGTCCTGACCATATATATGTATACACGTATCATGTATACATATCATCAAACCAGGCCCCTATTTATTTCCTTCTAATTTCGGCCGGGCCCAATCCATTAATGATCGACCTGGCCTAACGTCTGATTAAGAGGGGCAAAGCCCATTCCCTTTTATTTCCTCATTCCAAACACACCCCGTCCCTTTCCTTTTCCCTCTTCCATCTTTCCTTTGAAACCCTAGCCACCGTGGTACCCGTGGTTTCTTCCTCTCTGCGTCATTGTCCCAATTTGGTAATGGCGCAGTATGCTTTTACTTTTATACAGTGTTGTTCGACCATTTGAGGTAACACAATTAATGTATTACTCTCTCTTCATCGATACACTACCCAAATAAGGTATTATCACGATTTTCTCTTGCTTTTCTGTGTTGTTCAAACAGTTAACTCTGTTGAAACCTTGATGGGTTTTGTTTGTATTAGTTTGAAATCATGAAATTTGATTGGTTCTTGCAAAAACTTTTGGGATTGAGTTTTGTTGGTCAAAATCGGACCTTTGATGTACTGTTGAATTAATCTTAGCCTTACAATGTTGAATTGTGAGGAAGAAATCCCAGATTTGGGATTTGTCCCACATCGGCTACCCTAGGGTTTCAAGTATCAGGGGGGTTCTATAAATAAGACCCCAATTTTTCATTATTGAGGAGGCAATCTGAAATTTTTTCACTTGCATACACAAAAACTAGAAAAAACCTTGGGCTTCAACATTTTGAGACCTTTAACTTTTCTGAGTTAGTTAGTTTAAAATTTTTGGTGTCTTCTTTGCTCTCTTTGGGTTCGTAGTTGAGTTAATTTGGGAGGAGAAGATCTCCAACTTCAAATCTTGACTTAAGGCTACTCCAAGAAAAGGTAATCTTCCCTCTCTTTATTTTTCTGCAAACTCCTAGTTGCTTAGTTGATTAGTTATCTATGTTAGATTCTTTTTCTTGTTAGTTAATTTGAATCTGGTCAAATATGTTTTTTTTCTGTGTTTATTAATTTAGTTCATGTAGTTGAAGTATGATGTGGTATGTTAATCCTAGTCTAAGGTTTGTTTAGTTCTTGTTAAGTCTAGTTTAATCTATCTTAGTTAGATAAAGCTTTGTGTATTATGCTTGGTTTAACATATATGTTGGTTATGTGTTAGTTAAATGAAAATGTCATATGTCTTAATATTTGTTTAGTGGTTAAAACTCATCCTTATGGGATGGTTTAGTTCAGTTCATTTGGTCCTGTATATCAACTTAGCTTAGTCTTATATATCTGTTATTATTAAACAGGGTTTAGTTTAACCTGTTCAAGTCAAGCATGTTCTTTACAGTGTTGCTTTAGTTTGGTTAAGCCCTGTTATGAAGGCATGATTGTTTAATTAGCATCTAGGTTAAACTATGGACTTAGAACTTACTAATAATGATGTTGGTCTATTGCTATGTTCCACTAGGATTTAGAAGCTTACCAAGTATACAGACACAGTTAGTTTCATCATGCTTAAGTTGTCTAGTTGATTATTTGCATTTAATTTCCTACTCCTGAATGTTGGTCACATCTTGTTTGGTTTAATCTACCTCAGTTAAGTGTGCTTTTGTGTACTAGCTGTTATATCCCGTATTTTGTACGTTGGAATAATTTAAGTTGGATTGCGACAAGTTGTGGATAAGACTTTTAATTTCCGATTTTATTTTTGTTTTAATGCACAAGTTGCATATTCATCTTTTCATTGGTATGGAGTGTTAAGGGTAAATTTGGAATAAGGAAAAGTTTAGGATGTTGAATAAGTTATACGGTATAGAGTTTTGGGACATATCCGGGTATGCAAATAAAGAGATCGGTGTATAAAAGTTTTAGGTCTCGAAATAATTTCCGCGGATGAACGGATTGCTACAGTAAGTCGGTGCTACAGTACTGCTACAGTGACTTCGGAGCAGCTATTTAAAGGGGCTTAACCCCTCATTTTCAGCCAGAAAAATCAGACCAAAGAAAAAAAAAAAAAACATTCCCAATATTCTAGAAAATTCCCCAACCTTCCACCACCAACTTTTAGCCCGAAACCAGGTATAGTTCCCAAATTCCGGTCCGGACGGCGTAGAGTTGCGACTTCAAAGCTGCGTATTGAGGCTTTGTGGCTTAAGTTCAAGGTGGAGGAGTAAATATATAGCATTATTATCGAGGGAAAGGTATGAATCTCTTTCTATTTGTGTTAATATTGGTTTATTTACGGAGAAGAAGAGTCGTAAAATCGTTATAAAATGGTTCGTGATGGAAATATGGGACAAACACCATATGGAATGTTTATGAAGTATTTTGAAGTTGGAAATGTTATGGTTAATGTTGGTATTGTTGGAATTGTTGTTGGTATAGTTTATGAATTTGGAAGAAAGAAATGTATTGTTGTTGTTCCATTGAAATTGGAAGGGTTCGGGTAGTGTTGCATAATGGTTGGGTTGTTTTGAATTAATTGTTGATGTTGTTAGTATGATTGTTAGTATTGTTGTTGGTTTGGCCGGGTTGAATTCCGGATTATTGTTGATTAAAATTTGCCGAGTTAGATTCTCGGGGATGGTATATTCTAGAGAGATACTTTCTTGAAATTTCGGAGATATAAATGAATTTGTTTGAAGGATTGAGATAAGTATATGGTGATGAGTCTAATGATTATGTAAACTCTCTTGAATGTAGACTAACAAGTTTGGATGGATAGCGTAGCTAGTAAGGCGCGACACGTATGTTAAGGCTCGTCCCTTTTCTTTCTATGGCATGATTCGTATGTAAGATTTTATAAATGCTTCCATAACGCTCTCATTCCCAAAAGTTGGAAGTAATGGTTCCAAGGTATTTTTCCTTCTTAAAAGCTTATAAAGGTTTTCCAAAATATTCATTTTTCTTCAAAAATCCAAGTTTTACGATTTTGAAAGTTTTATGACTAAACCAACGACTATGACTTTATGACGACAATGATGATGCTAGACATGGGAAAACGTATATGACGAATATGTCAAGGATCTCGTTCTTACCATGAATATGACGATATGAAATGTTAAGCTATTTTTGAATAATGACTATTTTAAAGGTTCCAAAGTGCATGATCTGACATGACATGTTCTATGTTCTCTTAATGTTGCCCTTCGTTGATAGTCTCACCTTAAATAATCGTTCCTCCAAGGTGAGAAATGACGATCCGGTTATTCCATAGTATAATCGGAGGTTACCGACCTTACGTCACTCCGACGGATACATGACTTTTCTTTGGGCTCTCCCGCATGCTTACATGATATATATGCACATGATATATGTATATGTATATGGGGAAGATGGGGAAAAGGGCAGGCGCTATAGGCGCACAGCCACCTGATCAGTTGGAAAACGATATGATATCGTCCCGGACGCGGGATGCCCGGACGCGGGATAAGTGGGTAAATGGATCGGAGCCGACGCCTCGGCAATATGGTATGTTCTATTTTCTTTATATATGAAAATGAGATGTTTTCAAAGAAAGAATACGTACATGTATGTACAAATGGATCGGGCCGCACGTTCGCGCAAAGATAGTATATGGATCGGGTGCACGTTCCGCAGGATTAAGCATGCATGATTCCGCCTTAAGAGGCACTCATACTCACAGGTTACAGCTTCATACGATATGTTCCATATGTACAGGTTACAGTTTTACATGATATGATCCATATGTACAGCTTACTCCCTGACACATGATATGTCTCATATGTACAGGATACTCTCTCTTACATGATATGCTCTACATCTCCATACTGTTGTTGCACACGATTACGTTTCTTTCTATGTTACCATCCATGCCTTACATACTCAGTACATTGCTCGTGCGCGACGCCGCACATGGCGCTGCGTTTCATGCCGCGCGGTACACCGATGAGTAGAAGCCATTACAGAGACGTTCCCGGCGGATTGGCGAGCTCCACTTCATTCCGGAGTGTTGCCGAGTCGAGAATATCTACGCTACAAGATCCGGAATAAAGTTAGAGACTTTGCGTACGAGTCGTGAGTCTAGAGTGACATGAAAATGGCCCCACTAGCCGATGTGTTTTATTATACATTATGTTACGGGGTCCTTACGCTTACGGATCGTGTTTAGTTTGAAAAACGACGAAAAGATTTTGCAAATTTTACTATGTATTTTACTTTCATTTGATTTAAGTATCCAAAGAGAATACGTGAGTAATACGAGACAGCGGGTTCGCTCGGCTCTGAGTAAGGGGTCGGGTGCCCATCACACCCTAGTGAGATCGGGGTGTGACACTAGCTTAATGTGTTTAAGTGTGCTTGTGTGGCAGTTATACTAGATGAGTAATGTCCCTCTGCCTCAGTTAATACTTAGTAGTTGGACCTGCTTCCATGTTTTGACCTTTGTTCCTTGCCTTTTAAATGTATTGTATAATCTTGTCCAAATCTTGTATGGTTCATGTATCATGTTAGGGGAATCCTGATAGCAAGACAAAGGAGAATAACACTAATGATCAAATGCTAGCCAGTTTTAAATTATTTTCTTCACCTAAAATGCTGGGTTTTCCTAGTTCTGCATAACTGAAATCTTTTATGGACCAAGGGCCTAAGGTTAAACTAATGATATACCTATATGCTTCTAAAACCTGTGCATTGAGAATCATCATGTCCTTGCTTATTCTCTGAGTTGACTCTGTGTGGCCTCCTATTGTGTTGTTTGGTGAAGTTGCATTGGGTCTAGATGGGCAAAGTCATGCCTAGCATGATTGATATGTGTTTGAGGGCAATGTTGATTGTATGTGGTGGTTGTTCATCTAGAATGTTGGACTTAGCTTTCTAATCTATGTGTGTATTGAATTGGTTTGTTGGCAGCAAGACTGATGTACCAAACCACCTCCTTGACTTTGAACCAAGTTGTATTAGTAATTGACTGAAGGCAAATACCCATACTTGTTCATGCTTTAACATAACCATTTGTGACTAATACTTTGAGGCACGGGACTGTCTCCTCTATGCTATGTGTTGTTTTGAATTGAACTCTATCTCAAAAAATGCATTTGAGGGTAGAAAGAAATGAACCTCATGTTTACTGGACCTGAACTGAATTTTTTGAGATTAAAATGAATATGTGGCTTAACTGGGTAATGTCTAATACCCCTGTTTTTTTTTTTTCCTAAAATCATCTTATGCCAAGTGATAAGGTTCATGCTGCTTGGTTCTGTTGTGTCACGACCCATTTTAGGACCGCGCGGGCACCTACCTTTCCCACCTCTGTAGGCGAACCCTCTTATTGAATAACATATCGGTTAAATAAAGAAGAATCATTTTATCCAATAGATAATTAAAAATAACAGCGAAACCTCATAATATGATTAATAAACTCAAGGTTTAATATGATTACAACAATTCAATGCTTACAGACTCGATCCAACTTCCCATGACCTGGTCTAAACTAGTACAAGAGCGACTAAATGAATTTTGATTTTCACTATACTCTAAGACTCAACCTCCGTCCCGGAATGAAGTGGGAGGAGGCCTTCCAGATGGGCACCGCGCATTTTCGCACACGTCACAATCAACCATCTGAAACAATCTACACCCCAAAATGGTGTAGCAAGTGCAATATCAGCACAATCCACGCGTACTGAGTAAATATCATAGGCCGACAACAGTTAGTAACACATATTAGTAAAAGAATTCACAAACAACCATGATAATCACTAAATCAAGTCATACGTCTATCTACCACGCATCATACATCAATAACCATAAATCACAACTGCTCTCTAATAACTACAAGTCAAATGTCACGAGTGCAACTCCCCAATACATAAATCATTAGCTCATTCATTTTAGTCTAGGAGTCAACTCATCATTATAACACCTTTTATCCTACATCACTTTGAGACCAATCAAGTAACTGATTTTACGGAGGGTCCTACGGAATAACTCAACAAGTACAAATCCAATGTAATCGAATCCAATTACACGTCATTGCCTAAATAGAGCATCTAATCCCAAATGTTCCAAGTATGAATATATCAAGTCTGAATCCAACATCACAAGTACAACACCAAACACCTCAAATCAAAAGATAATGCAATGCAATGCAATAGTGTATGAATGCAATGCAATGCCATGCAAATGCTGTGTACACATGTACTCCGAACGAAAAATTTCGACGTCTCGGTAGCAAAACCCAGTGTGACTCGCGAATTCTAAGTGCCACCCATCCCGGATCTTTATCCAACAGACAGACGGGACCCCGGATCTTTGGCCACGGGGGGTTCTCACCGGTACCACTCTAGGGGACCCGCGGAGTCCATACACTCACTCAATTCACGATTCTAGAATGAACATCGGATATTGGACTCTCACGTCACTCAAGTAAAAAGTGTTTTCATCAAGTATCAGTTCACTCAATCCACGATTCTGGGACGAACATCGGATATCGGACACTCACGTCACTCAAGTAAAAATCGAGCCCAGCTCATCACAATGTTTCATCAAGGTATCCACAGTGTATCATGAATGGATGAGAATGCGCGGAATGCATGAATCACATCAATAATCATGCTCAATATCACAAGTACCAACAATGGTTGCACCAACACTAAATTCGAATCACAAATACCAACAATGGGTATGCCAATAATATAACCGAATCACAAATACCAACAGTGGGTACGCCAACAATATTTTCGAGTACAAATACCAACAGTAGGTATGCCAACTATATCATAATCAAGATGATAAAGCAGAATCCGATGTCAATCAACAACTCATGGCATCGAGCCAACACAACAGAACAGTCAATCGCAACATAACAGGGTGACTAGCCCAAACACACAACAGGTTAAACAATCGATACACATTATTACCACTTTCCCCAACTCAGCCTAATAGCTTAGAACAAGTAATTTCACCTCCTACTCACAATCATTCCTCACAACCCAGTCTAGAACTCAGTCACAATCTTTGGTACATTTTATACTTCCATTTATCAACTAGATTCGCTATTAATAGTATAACACATTTAACCACACATTGCGGAGTTTCCCATCGTGAGACATAAATAAATTATGTACCATCCACTACTCCCAGGTCACATAAAATCCAGCAATATTTAAGAAATCACGCCAAACATCCTAAGGAGTCTACAGGCCACAAGGCCGAACACACAAATCACATAACAATACCATCCCAGGATTCCATCCCAAGTCTCCAATTCCTACGCATGCATTCTCCGTTCCTTCTAATACACGAATATATGAAACTAACTGGAGTCTACCGAAAGGGAAGCCATAACCTACCTCATGGCCGAGTGGGTGCCACGAACATCCATTGATTCTTCAAATCGACCATCATATCACAATCCGCATGAAATAGTTTGGAAACAACCATGATACCCAAGATTAACAATTTCTATTTGAACCCTCACAAAAGATCTCGGATTAGTAAATGAGGTTTTGGGATCTTAACCACTTCTAGAACCCATCTACAACACACTAGGTGATTTACCAATTTTTAGACTTACATTGGGAAAGACCCATTTCCAAGATTCATGAAGGAATTCATTTTTAAGAGGAAATAATGTAGGAATCTAGGTTATTAACCCATTTAGAGGAAGAGCATGGAAGATTTCCTAATGGGAATCATATGAAAGATAATGCTAACCAAACATTTCTCCAACCCTAGATTCTTGTAATACCCATTAGATGATTCTCTAGATGAAGACCTTTAGCAGTAATTTACTAGGTGGGAGAAGAATTTGAAGGTGTTAGAAGGATTATTAAGGCTAACAAAACTGATTTTTTTGCTTTTCCACCGAACTGGGCAGCTGGAATTTAGGGTTTATGAAAAATGGGACAGTTCTCGAAATGATTTCTTAAATAGGGGATTTAATTGCGCGTCACCGCTGGGGCGGCCGAGTCACCGCTCCAGCTGTACCGCTTCTGCGCACAAAGGTTCGCTAGGAATTTGATATACCGCTTTTGCGATTTCCCAACCGCTATTGCGCCACCACTGGGGCGGCCTGGAAGGCGCTGCAGCAGCACAACTAGGCCCAGGTGGCCCGGATCCAATTTCTTTATACACAGCTCATACAATTTCCCGCTCAAGTTAACGGTTTCCAAAAATACAAGAAGGCTCAAGTATGTTTCCAAGAGTCAGTGTCACGAATATTTCAGAATTCACAGTAATGACGAAACGGGTCGTTACATGTTGTTGGTCTAATGTCATAACTTTAAAACATGTCAAAGATGAACTTGAGTTTAACTTGCTGCATCTCTGAACTAGCATTGGTATTCTGTCAAAATTGTGCATTGAATGTTTGGAATGCCATGTTGGGATAAACTTACTAAACATGTTGCTTAATCCTATTGTTGAATGAAACCTATTTATGCCTACTCAACAGGCCAAATAAGTGCCCCACTTAACATGATGTCTGTATGATAGATGGGATTATTATGTTTTGCCAACTTACTAAAAAAGAAGCAAAGTGCATGACCTGTAATCTTTGCCAGGTCTGTCTGTGTCTGATTAGTATGAAAACTATTTCTCTTCAGCCTCTTTTTCATTACGTGTTAATTAATGTGACTGCTTGACTCCAAATTTGGTATGAGAGTATGTTTGAAGCAATTAAATGGAATAGAGGATCTATAGGGATTACTTTATCTTATTTGATGTCAAATCCCATATTTAGATGTGGTGTGTGTTTTATTTTTGTTTTTATTTCTGCATCTGCCTGAAGTATGAGTTAAATATCTTAGCCTTCTTGCACTCCTTTCTTGCCCACTCTGATTTTGAATTTTCTGAACCTGTGAGATATACATTTGACATAGAAGGTATATCTAGCTTCATATACACCCCAGTGTATATAAAGTGGTATACCTATATATAAGTATATATCTTTACCTTTTTCTTTCTCTTTGAAAATTGGTTGATGATGTGCCTACCTGGGAAATGTCTTCCTGAAAGTTGATCAAGTATTGATACTAAGTATAGACTGTGTATACTGGTTCTGTGTGATTATGGACTACTTTTACCTTGTTTTGGTTGTGTGATAAAATTATTTAAACTTGATGTCAATGTTAATTAGCCAAATTTGGTTAGATATACCTAGATATCTTGTTAGGGGCTGTTTGTTGGCACCATTAGGCATACACCTCCTCTCCTATATACTATGAGCTTAGCACGTAAATAGAGAGGCAAAATAACACTTAGGGATTAAGCTTGAACCTTCCCTGGTGTCTTCCATGCTTAGAATTCCCAGAAATTCCTTAGATCTTGTGCGGCATCAGGAACAAGAGGGTGAAAGCTTTCCTTATAGGGCTATTTTGGTATCTCCATAGGTGTGTATATCCATGGTATATTGGCTGATAGTTGTGTATCTTTATTTGTGTGGCATTGCTTGTTTTGTTCAAGAAGATAATCTTATGGGCATGTTTCTCTCTATTTTCAATATTGGGCTTGTTTCTATGCTGTTTCAGTTTGCATGGGCCTTAAAATTATAAGCCTACAGTTGTTCACATTTTAGGCCTGTTTCGTTGCTGTTTTCAGTCCATGTGTGTATGTATGTCAGTCGAGTTTCTATCTCATCAAATATAGTGTATTTCTAGAATTATGCGACTTATATGTATCTATTACATCAAGTTTCTTTTTATTAATTCTCAGTTTTAGATGCTTTCTAATCCCTATTTCCCTTTCTTCTTTGTTGCATGAAACAACCTTGTTTGGGTCGTATTCCTTGCATGAAACTTGTTGGGCCAGAGGCCTAACTACATTCTTTTATCGAGTCCGATAAGGAGAAATTGAAGGTAATATGTTGATGGCCCAGCCATGGGTGAAAATGAAACTGATGGGCTTGTGTAGGCCCATCAGTCGAAATCTACATCACTTCACTCTTCCTTTGCATTATATATATCTTGCTTATATGTATTATTGTAAACAACACTTGAATATTGGAACCCCTATGGATGTTAGAACATAGGATAACATTTAGAGTTTTAGGAAAGTCGCCTAAACATCTTTTCCAAGTTCGAACAACTGAAATCTTTTGCATGAAACAGGCCTAATCCAATTTTTTTTTAGGTTAAGTTTAAAATTGGGCTGATGTTTAAATAAGGGCAAAAACTAATTTCAAAGTGGATTCAAGTGGTAAAGGGATTTGGGCCTTCCACCCCCTTTTTTGTGAAATTACTATCTTGAAGTAATTGGACTGTTTTGGGCCTTAAGCCCACTGATGGAACTGGACTGTTTACAAAAAAAATTAATAAATTGGAAAGTAGCCTGAAAATTGTCTAAAATGGTGGAGTTGTTTTATTTTTATAAAAGAAGTTCTAAATACTTTGAGAAAATCAGGGTTTTGGTAAAAGTTAAGTCTTGGTCTTAGTTGGGATAAAAACGGACTGCTTTTATTTTGACTTAAAAGAATTTGGAGATTATTTGGACCAAAGGTTTGTGAACTGAGGACAAAAAGAGACATTTGGGCTGGAAGCCCAACACTAAATTCGGTCACTTGAACTTCTTACTTGGATCTTGTTACACCTCCCGTTTTATTGCAAGAAGATTTTGGCTTATTGGTGGTGTACACCTTCGGTTCGGTAGTCCGCACCAGAGCTTTGGTCACGAGATATTTTACCTGGTATGTGTACAGGAATATAAGTATGTATTCTTGACATGATGAGGGAATTAGAAGTGAAACGAATCGAATTAGCGCAAAACGGAGCAGCTCAGAAAACTGCTGAAACCAGTCAGCGTCGACGGCCCAAGGGACGGATCGTCAACTCGTCGACGACCCGTCGCCTGGCACCGTCGAAGAGGTTCTACAATCAAACATCTCAGGAGGAGAATCGATAGCACGTGTCGACGGACCGTCGACACGTCGACGAGCCGTCGACCCTACTCGTCGACCCGCGGATCTGGAAGTTTCCAGCCCTAGTTATAAATATAAGCTCCCACGTTTTAATTCATTATTTCTCCCCAAAACAGACTCTACATCTCTCTAGAACCCTCTAAAACCCTCTCTCTATTTCTACAACAATCTATACCAAGAAATCAAGATCAAAAGCTAAGATTAAAGAGATTCACATACTAGGAAGCCTATTAGGGTTTGTGGAGAGTAAGAATTTCTTTGGCATGCAAGAGGAGGATTTCATTCTAATGGAGTAGAGTGACTCAAGGCTTGTTCCCAAGTGTTTAAGGTGAGTTTTATGTTTATTTCCTATTATTGAGAATATTGAGGGGTTGAAAGACTTGGATTATGAGAGAAAATAGAATATAGAGCTCAAATGTGATAATAATGGTATTCTTAAATAGTAGTTGACATGAATCATGACTCTTGATGTATTATGAATAGAATCTTGTTATAAATGATATTAAGAACATGGGAGAAACATAATAGGAGGATGAATGAAATATTGTATTATGACCATGGTTATGGATGCCCTTGAAATGGGAGTAGGAGAATTGAATGATGTACGGTTGATGAAGATTGAGGATTATGAGATTATGAGTGTTCTTATAGACGTTTGGGAGTTGATATATAGTATGGGGAAAGTTGTATAAACAAAGGAAATGCTGCCCAATTTTCTCTAGCTTTAGTCAAGTATACTTAAGCTATCGATTTGTTATATCCCGTATTTTCGTACATTGGAACAATCCGGATTAATTATGATAAGTTAAGGACAAAACTAATTCGGGATACAAAGTCAGAATTTTTGACCTTCGATTTTATTTTGAGTTATAAGTTGTGCATGAATTTGTTGGCATGGAACAATTAGAAAAATTTGGGACCAAAAGTGATAAAAATTGGAAGTTGAAAAAGTCATCCATTTCTATGGTTAGCCGTGTGAGTGTGGTGGTTGGCCCACCCATTTTGTGTTCAATTTTAATTGGAACAACACATGGTGTGGGCCAAGGGAAATTGTACACCTCTTATAATAGCAAAAGATGAGCATCTAGTCTTCATTTATTCATTCACCACACTTAGAAAAAAAGAAGTGAAGAACACCTCACAAAGAAGGCTCTCGGCCAAGAGACCAAGAAAACCAACTCCATTTCAAGCTCTTCCAAAATTATTTCCTTGATGTAAACTCACTATTTTGAGGTCCCTAAGTAGCGTGGAAGTGTCGTTGGAGCGATCAACCCTTTATTTTTCATCCTTGGAAACCCTAGGCTATTGTGGAATTGAAGAAAAAGGTAAGAATTGATTATGTTTTATGTGTTATAGAGGTTGTATGTATGTTGTAGTATGTTAAAATGGAAGAAATTCATGAAATAAAGTATGTTGAAGTTGAGGCCATATGTATGAGGCTTAGCCGTGTAAGTGTGTGTGTGTTGTGTTGTATTGAAGTGATGAATTGAAGTCTAGTTATCATGTTGTGATCATTGTAAGGTGAAGGAATGAATGAGAATCATCCATATATGTATATGTGTAGTGTTGGTCGAAATGGGTCATATTATATGACAATGAACGAATTAATATCGCTTAATGTTTTATTCGTCGTCGTTATGAATTCTATGTTGGAAATGAATGTTGAATGACTCAAACTGATTTTGTAGTTGTTGCGGACTGATTTGGAGACTATTGTGCATTTAATGTAGTTTGTATGTTGATGAGAATAACATTGTAGAATGTGAATTGTGGATGCAAATCATGAATTGAAAATAAGGAATGGGTTAAAGTGAGGTTCTCGGTTTAGGGGCTGAATTCGGGTAGCTTGGAGAAATTGTTGGATTGTTTGAAATGTTGTATGAATTGCTTAGAATGTCTTTAGATATGGTTGGTATGGGTTCGGGTTAATATTTGAATGTATAAGTATCGACGTTGGCTTGAATATAAGTCGTCGAATTGAATTTATGAAGGATTGTTGAATGATGGAAAAGAGAGCTAGTAATATTGTATTACCTTTCGGATTGATTATTAATGTTGTTAGGTTGGTTGTTGTTGATTGATATGGCCGAGTTAAATTCTCTAGGGTGGCCTATTTACGGGGGAAATCTTTTAAATTTCGTAGAATTAAGGGCAAATTTAGAATTAAATGCCCAAAAAGTCTTTAGCTAATGTTTGGCATTTTATGACTTGTTTATAGATCGTGGGCAGCCCGAGACGTAGGTTGGACTTATCTTGAGTTTGGATTATATTGGAGAGCGTTTGAGGTATGTAAAGCCACCTTCTTTCCTTGGCATGCCTTAGTTAAAATAGGCTATGACACGAACTTCGAGGAAACTCTATTTCCGCAATCCGAGCATGTCTATGATACACTTTTGTTTCTTGATATTCATATGTCGATGTGTTGAAATATTGATCCTTATGTCCTTGGAACTACTAGTTTACCAAAGTTGCATGAAAGTTTGATTTCTAAAAGAATTTATTCTTTAACGATTCGAAAACTACAAACGCCCATAACTTTCACAGAAAAGCTTGGATTGCTTTGAAATTTTCGTAGAAGCTTGTATGATCTAGGATGAGTATGTTCTCCATAGGTGGGCCCAGCTCGGGTCTACACCCGTCCGTGGGTCCCGCGATGCCCTTTTATGTAATTTCGACAACTTTTGGAAGAATATGTTGTAATTATTATTCCGATTTCAAATATGACTGTGTTACTTATCTTTTGAATTTATGACAATGATTTTATGCATATGATTACTCACGAATCCGCTCCTGCATTACGTTATATCCTTGCCGAGTCCGGGCCGGTTCCTTGTCGTGCGCATTATGATATACTCCGGTGTTATCTTGTGTTTATGGTTCACGAGTTCCTCGCTCGAAATTTGGGTTCCAACATGTTTGGCGTTATCTTTGTGTTGTGATATGTGACGGGGATTCGGAGATTTGAAACTTTACGGTGTTATGTTGTGTTATGGCGCCATTGTGGTGCGGCGACCATATTTCACATGCCCTATGCATGATTATATTTTGAAGTAACATTTTGATATTTTGGAAATGCATTTACTTTACGTACCTCTATTTCGATTATGACTCGAGATTTGTATACTACATTTTACGCTTTGCATACTCGATACATATTTAAATTGACCCCCTTCCTTCGGGCTGCGTTCATGCCGCGGTACGACGCCCGGTTGGTGATCCACATTTTAGGACACCCTCTTTGTCATTGTTTCGAGTGCTCCCCTTATTAGAGCCATATTTTGGTATATATTCGTCCGTTGCATTTGTATACATTTGTTCGGGGGTACGGCGGGGCCTGTCGGTCATATGATTCCGTTTGTCTGTTTAGAGGTGCGTGGACATGTATGTGGGTTACGCCTTTTATGTACGGTGTGTTTGTATATGTTGTGTTTGAGCGATCCCGTTCGCCGTGTGGCGACCTTGTCGGCTTGCGTTTGTATATGTTTTGGGCCGTTGCGCCATTTGATAGCCTTGTCGGCTTTGATGTATATGCAGTTGTGCTTGAGATGTGTTTGCGTCAGTTTGATATAATTTGAGACAGTGTTTGATATTCGTATATATAAGCCATCCGTGCGTGGCTCTGTTTGACAGGTGTGTTTGGGTGCCCAGTTCGGGCACTAGTCATGGCCTACGGGGTTGGGTCGTGACACGATTATCTAATGTTAGTACAAACTCTCTTGAAGGTAGAATCGCAAGTTAAAGAGGCACGCAATTAGATGATAGAGTTGAAGAGATACAAGGTATGTAAGGCTAGTCCCTTCTTTTCTAAGGCATGATCCCTACGACATGAATTCCCCTATCTCTCCATGACTTTCTTATATTCCATGAACTATGAGTCTACGTCGATAAAAAGCTCCTTATGAGGTAAAGATAAGAGATATGTCATGAATATGATCACTCCATAATGTAATCGGGGGTCCTCGACCTTAAGTCACCCTGATATAGTTATAGATTGTCTTTAAGCTCTAATGCATGTTCTATGACGAATGTATGATGATGATAAGTTTACGATGAATTCATGATGACATGATTCCACCGTGCTTCGATGGCCGGACATGTCACCGCTAAGGCGGGCTGTTTATGGTTCCACCGTGCCTGAATGGCCGGGCATGTCACCGCAATGCGGGCCCCAACGAGTACACCGAGCCTAAAAGGCCGGACATGATCACCACTAGTGGGCGGCGTATGATGCTTACCCGGACGCGGGTTAATGATGTTGATATATGAGATATGTTTAAAATGCATTTACGCTTAAAAGCTAAGCAGGTTATATCTTCACCTTACGTTTCATGATTTCTTTATTATGCTCATTTTATTCATGCCTTACATACTCATACAATGCTCGTACTGACGTCCTTTTTTTCTTGGACGTTGTGTTCATACCCACAGGTAGACAGGGAGGTGATCCAGATTCATAGGAGCTATCAGCAGACTTTGAGAGCACTCCATTGTTCCGGAGGTGCCATTGATTTACTATTTTGTGTATATATATGTTTTGGCACGACGGGGTCCTGTCCCGTTCAGATGTCTAGTACTTTAGTAGAGGCTCGTAGATACATATGTGTGTGTAGTTTGGTCTTACGATTTCCTTATTGTATATGTATACTATTTTTGAAGCCGAAAGGCTTATATATATAAAGGTAAATATGTCTCAAAGTGAAAAAGGGCTTTCCTATGATTAAAAGCACGAGAATAATGAATGAATGCAGGATGAGTATGACGAGTGATAGAATGAGTGGTGCTCGATGGTCAGCCTCGGGTACCCGTTATGGCCCAGCGTCGGGTCGTGACAAAAGTGGTATTAGAACAATTCAGTCCTAGAAAGTGTCTACGAGCCGTGTCTAGTAGAGTCTTATTTATGGTGTGTTGCGCACCACACTTATAAACAGGAGGCTACAGAGCATTTAGGAAAAATGACCATTCTTCTTCTTATGAAATCGTGCGATAGAGCCGTGTTATAAGATTTTCTCCCCCCTAATGGTGTGCTGTGATTTCAGAGATGTCGCCAAAGGGAAAATCTATAGCCGCCTATGTTATATCCCGTATTTTATACATTGGGATATTTTAAGCTACTTGCGATAAGTTAAGGACAAAGCTATTTTTCGATTTTGTTTTAATGCAAGTTGCTTATAAATTTTATTGGTATGGGAATATTAAGGAAAATTAGAGATCAAGAAGTTAATTATTTCATGAAGAGGAGCCACAAGTGGCCGTGTGGTTGGTGTGGGCTCCCACCCATGGCTTGGCTAATTTTGATTGCCTTAAGCCATGAGGGGGGGGGGGCATGTGTCCACCTTGTATTTGTAGGAGCTATATATATATAGACAAGTGATGACAAAGCAAGACAAAATTCATCATTTTACACAACTCAAGAAACTTGGAGAAGAATGGAGAACCATTAGGCCATGGCTAGCCGAATTTGATGTCCTTGAATAGTGATCAAAAATAATTTTCTTCTAGTATTCCAACCAATTGGAAGGCCCCTAGTAACGTGAAGTAGTTGTTGGAGCAATCAAAACATTCATTTTTGCAATTTACAAACCCTAGCCAAGTTGAGAAGTTAAGGGGTAAAGGTAAGGTTTAATCTTCTTTTACATGTGTTATGGATGGTTTGTGCATGTTGTAGTGTGTAGAAATGAATGAAATTCATGGAACCATGTATGTTGATGTTAAGCCGTGTATGGGCTGTTTTGTGTAGAAGGAATGAACTAAATTTACTTAGTATTTTTGGTTGTTGTTGTTGTGGATTTTATGATGAAAATGAAGGTTTAATGGTTCAAGTTGAAGTTGTAATCGTTGTGGGCTGTTGTAGAAGCTAATGTGATTTTAATATAGTTTCTTGTATTTATGAGAATGAAGTTGTTAACGTGTGGATTGTTGGTATAGTTCATGAATTTGAAAGAGAGAAGTGTGTTGTTGTTGTTCTTATTGAGTTTGGAGGTTTCGGGTGGTGTTGTATGTTGGTTGGGCCGTTTTGAATATTGTGCGGATTTTTTGAAGTGTTCTTGAGTCTCGTTTAAATGATCTCGGGTTAGTACTTGAACGTGTGAGCATTGATGTTGGCTTGATTGTATGTGGTTGAATTGAATGTAATTGGAATGCCGTCGAATTTTGTAGAAAGGAGTTACTAACATTAGAATACGTTTTGAATTAATTGTTGATGTTGTTAATATGGTTGTTGGTATTGTTGTTGATGATTTGGCCGAGTTGAATTCTGGGTTTGTTGAATTTATAAAGGAAATCTTTTAATTTCTATAAATGAAGTGCTAGCTTAGGATTGGATTCTTAAGTACCTATGTCTAATGTTTGGTATCTAATGACGTTGTTGTAGATCTTGGGAAGCCCGAGACTTAAGTTGGGTTTAGCTTAGGAAGCGGACGAGGTATGTAAAGCTCATCCTTTCTTTTACCGTTGGCATGTCTTAGATGTAAGTAAGGTATGATATGAGCCACAGGGTAACTCTATTCATAAGATCCGAGCATGTCTACGATTCTTATTCACTTCGATGTTAGCATTCCTAATATAGCCGAGCTATGGCCCTCGTGTCTTTTGTATGATTGGATAGTAAATGTTGTATAAAGAGTTCTTGTTCCTAAAGGATTCTATGTTGAATAAGGTCCCTAACTTTCATAGATGGGCTCGGATCGCTTCGATACGTTCGTAGAGGGTCCTAAAGCGAATAATGTCCGTAACTTTCATAGGCAGGCTCGGATTGGTTTGATACATGTCCATGGTCCCCGAGACTTTCCTTTGTGTAGTTCTAACGACATTTTGAAAGAACTTAACATGACTATCGTCTAAACCCTCGAGCGTTGATTGCTTACTTATCTATTGAGTCTCAAAGGATGAATTATATGCATATGACTATTTACCATTCTGTGTGTGCATTCTGTTTTGCATCTTTCTCCAAGTCCCTCACTAGAGGGTCGGGTTCTGTATATCTATATATGGCGTTATGATGTGTTCTGGAGTATGATGTGTTCTGGAGTATGATGTGTTACGGAGTTATCTGTTCTTACGAGTATGATGTGTTCGGAGTTATCTTTTTTGTGTTCTAGGTATGATGTGCTCTTGAGTATGATGTGTTACGGAGTTATCTTTGTGTTAAGAGTATGATGAGTTCTGGAGTATGATGTGTTACGAAGTTATGCTGTGTTCTGGAGTATGATGTGTTATGGCGCCAATGACGGGGTGGCGACCATGTTCACCGAGTCCTATAATGGGCCGGATATATATATATGTATATATGTGATATTAATATGCATGTTTGTGTTTCAAAGATAAGCATTTCGATATTCTGGATATTGTACGCATTTTCTGTACTTCTTACTTTGGTTATACCCCCTCTACTGTATCTCATGCTTTATATACTCAGTACATATTATTCCGCGTGACCCCCCTTCGGGGTCGCGTTTCAATGTCATGATCGTACACTCGTTTTGGTGATCCGCCAGCTTAGGATATCCATTCTGCTATCTTGGAGCGCTCCCTTATTCCGGAGCCTATACTTTGGTACATACACTTTTATTACATATATCTACGTCTGTCCAGGGGTACAGCGGGGCCCTGTCCCGTCATATGATTCTGTTGTTACTCTTAGAGGTCTGTAGACATATGTGTGGGTTGTGAATAGTTACTATTCGGTTGTGTCCGTGTGATTCGTGTTTTGGGCGGTCCCATTCGCCATGGCAGCCTTATCGGCTTGCGTATGTATATATGTTTTGGGATGTTGTGCTTTATGACAGCCTTGCCGGTTTTACGTGCGGTATATATGTTTATATGCGACAGTTTGAGACGACGTCTGACCTTTGTATATGTATAAGTTATTTGCATGCTGATTCTGGTTAATGAGTGTGTACGAGTGTCCAGCTCGGGCACTAGTCAGGGCCTACGGGGTTGGGTCGTGAAAAAAGTGGTATCAGAGTGGTTCATCCTCGGAGTGTCTACAGACCGTGTCTAGTAGAGTCTTGTTTATCGGTGTGTTGTGCACCACATCTATAAACGTTAAGCTACGAGGACATTTAGGATGTTATATTTTTCTTCTTGCTCTAGATCGTGCGATAGAGCTGTATTATCAGGATAATTCCTCCCTAACGGATTACTATGTTTACAGCGATAGCTCCAAAGAAAGCGACAGTTGCCCAGAAGGGCAAGGCAGTGACTGGAGAGACTATCCAGATCCGGAGAGTTACTAGGGCTCATGCCCAGCCTGTGCCTGAGGTTGGGCTCCCGTCAGCGAGCTCTGCTACACCGTCACTACCAGAGGAGCATAGAGCAGCAGCAGCTGTGGATCAGGGGGCGGCTCCACCGCCAGCTCCCGAGGTTTCTGTCACGACCCAACTCCGTAGGCCGCGACACGTGCCCTAGTTGGACACTCATACGTACCTTAACCTAAATTAGCAAAATATTACAAATAAGCAGAAATATTAATTTAACAAGGACAAGTGGGCATGCCGCACGAAGGCCGGGCTGGCCGTCACAAAACATAGATAAACTCTAAACGTACGCAAAAATCTCACGAAACATATACGTAACCCACACCACATGTCCTACGTACCACGTAACCAAACATAATCATATGACGGGATTGGGCCCCCGTCGTACCCTTAATGAATATACACAAATGCAACGAGAAAATTTTATACCAAAATACGGGCCCCGGACAAAGGAGCACTTCAACCACCTCGAGCAAACAACCTAGGCGGCGAATCGAGCAAATCGGATGTCCGTACTCGCGTGGCGCGCGCACGCAGCTCCCCGAAGAAAGGGGGTCGACGGGGAAATTGTACTCGAATATGTAAGCGTAGAATGTAATAAATAAAATTAAAATCAGAACGGAATGTGCGGAAAGAAAACCGAGATACATAAGTAATCAAAAATGCGTATCGAAATCATAAGTAATGCATGCGTAAATATATGCTAAAGCCGGCCCCGCTATGGGACTCGGTGGGAACAACAACATGCGCGCCCCGTCTCCGGCGCCAAAACACATCATACTTGAGTAGGGAATATCTCCGAAACAAATCATAACATACGAAATGGCCATATCAGAACATAATCGCGGATGTCAAAGATAAGCGTACATGGCACATCATACACCACAACCCATGCACGTATATATACGCCCTCACACGGGCGCGGCAAACAATGCGAGAGACATACGCTTGAGAACATATCCCGGGACCGGGCTCGGTGTGGGAAATATCGAGGCATCCACGAGTGGAGTAGTGAGAAACTAATGCAATAAAAATAACATATATATTTCCGCAGACTCAATGAGGCATAGCGAATGACAAATCAAAGTGATGAAATCGGACGGAAGCATAGTACGTACCTTTCGGACATCACAGTAGGTTATGTCAGGACAGAACGTTCGGATTCGTGATACAGATCAGAACACATCATAGGACTTAACGGAATATTTAAAACAATTTTTAAGTAATAAATAGAGGAGTAGTTAAAACGTTTCCTTTAAAGCCGCTCGAAGACAAGTCATAAACACAGAAGGGTAAAATCGGAAATAGTGGGTCCACCTCGGTCAAATGAGGTGGCGTACTTAAATCACGTTCGTTGAACTTCATAATATCATTAGTAAGTGTTTTAGAGTGATCGGATTAGATTTGTACAAATTCTAGATGTCTAAAATCAATCTAGTCAAATGTGACCTAATTAGGTTCAATTCCGTCAATGAAAAAGGCTCAATTTTAGATGTAGATTCGAGAGATAGGAGCGACTCCAAGGGCCAAATCCGAAGCTAACACACCTAAGTCGTGCCATGAAAAGGAAATGAAAAGCTTTACATACCTTTCTTGTCCTTTGCACTTGCCAAAACTTCAATCCCGTTTCGTCAAAAATATGCAAATGGTCACTTTGACCAATTACTATTCATGTGACTTAGAATTCTATTCTTGACCAATACTTGTCTATAAAAATTCCGGCAGCACCTCCCCTATAAATACGACACCCCGAGAATTAAACTCTTACTCAAAACAATCAACAACAACCCAACAACAACATCAACAACCACAACAAAACACAATATGATACAACTAATCAACTTTCCAACACAATGCAATAGCTTCCATTCCAACTTCACATGTCCAAATCAATACCATCATATTCACATTCATTACTAACTAGAATCGTTACAATGCCATTTGGGAGCATTTCATACCATTTTTGCAATATATACACAAATTACACAAAATACACAACTTTCCACCAAAGTCATAATTTATCCAAATCTTCTAATCTTCAACATACATATTCATAACATATTTCCATCTTCCAAGTTCATCAACAATCATCATAATTCACACTAACAACTTAATTATCATAAGAACATAAAATCATACTAAGACGACATAAGCTTCTACATTCCATTTCAATGCTAACTTTCATCATTTTACCTTCATTTGCATTGCATGGATCGCCACAACACAACTAACATATTAAACAAACTTAATTCATTTCCACCCCAACTTCCATGTACCACACGGCTTATACCATGCATTTCCATATTCCACCAACTTCATCCAACTTTCATTTCCAATATAAATTCCATCATAACCACAACTAAAATTCAACATAAAATTCAACCCATCCTAACTACACAACATTACATATATTCGGCCACATGCACACATGCACTTCCGCCATGCAAACTTCCATATTTCTATCTATTCTACTCATTTCCATATATTACAACACAAACAAACCTTCAAAACATAATTAGAAGGGATGAATTCTTACCTTCTTCTCCAATCTTCTTCACTTGAGTAAGTTGTCCATTTGAAGAAACAAGTCCTCTTCCTTCCAAACCAACTACACTAGGTTGTAGAGGACACTTAATTTAGTAGGAAAACCACAAGACAATAATTTTTGGATCAAAATTTTTGAAGGGGAATTTTGGAGAGTCATGGCGAATGGCCTTCTAATTTTTGCTCCTCTTGTTCTTGTTTTTCTCCTTCTTTCTCTTGTCTTGAAAATTATAGAGAATTAAAGAGTCTTTGCTCCTTTATATAATTAACTTGTCACATGACCATGCACATGGCTTGGTTTAATTTTCTCCAAGCCATGGCCGGCCACCACCTTGGGTTGGGCCAAAATTTTCATTCATTTTATGTTGCTAATTTTCCAAGCCCAATTTTATTTGCTCCATATTTTTGATAATTCATGAAACCATTTTCCAAAAATTCAATTTTGCCCTTAGTCTTTTCCGATATTTCCACATCTACATTTTTCATAACCAACTTATGAACCAAACAAAATCAATACATTACAATGTCCTTAATCTTCCTTAATATTTCCGCGTCAATATTTCCTTAAACATCCCATGCATACTAAGTAGAATCCAATTAGAACCTTAATTCCTACCATTCCGAATCATTTTCAATTTTTCCGAATACGCATACAAAATGCGAGGTATAACGAGTTTGACCGACCTCAAGCTCCCGGCCATGAGGATAGGGCCATGAGAGATGCGGTCCGGTTGTTGACCGGATTGGTGGCGAGGGCGAGCTCGCGAGCACGGATTAGGAGGATTATGCGACGGACATGACGTTTGAGGGCCCCCCACTTCTTGACTTGTAATCCTCCGAGTTCTGCGGGTCCAAAGCCCGGGAGGATCCCCGAGGGTTTATTCGGCAAATGCGGCCGCACACCGAGGATAATCGAGCTTTTGAGACCGAGTCCGTAAGCCGGCTTCATATCGGTTGCGTGATGTGGGCTGTTAATTGGTATGAGTCCCCGGGAGTTGTCTAGGGGCGAGGTGCTCCCCGGCGAGTTGTGGGATGAGTTTACCGAGGCCTTTCTGGCCACTATCTACCTCCGGAGATGAGGCGAGCCGAGTTGATAGATTCCTACACCGAGGCAAAGTGGCGAGAGTGTTCGGGATTATAGTCTCGGAGTTTGATTCATTGACGAGATATGCGCCCACTATTGTACTCGATATGGCCGATAGGGTGCATCATTATGTGAGGGGTTAGATGGGTGTCACGGTCGATAGGCACATGTGATAATGGCTTCTCCCGTAGGACATTGTCGGGGCGGGCGGCCAAGGGGTGGAGGATCGACAAAAGGGCGTCCCGACGGGGGTCGGGGACGCCCCGAGGCTGGTGGTGGTTATTCCCGGGGGGGTCCCGCGGCCCCGGGGGCATGGTAGTATCCTTCTCGGCCCCCGGGGTACCCCCCGGTTTACGGGGGGGTCCGGATAGGGGGACCCGGGGGGG